>NC_134355.1:369672242-369972242 GCF_048569485.1 Anomaloglossus baeobatrachus
AGAGCTATGATGGCTGTCACTGGTGTGATCTATAGTGTCTCCTACCCATGGTACAATAATGTTATGACTTGTGCAGCCACTGTAGTGATACCACTATGACACTTGTGCTACAGGCCATTAACCCCACATACTGATCAGTAGGATAGGACTGTAAGCTCTCCTCAAAGATAACACACATCCATAGCTGAGCATTGAGGTCTGTAGAACAAGCTGCAAATATGAGTAACAGAGAGAGATCAGTCTATTTATACATATCAATAGACAGAAAAAGAGAGGGATGTTTACAGCTATAGCTATTCATATATACTGTATTGATAGTGAGGTGTACCAGTGGTAATAATGAGGGTATTAGTGGGAGTAGAACAAGTGTCAGTGGTTATAATGAGGATAATGGAATAGAAACGAGTATCAGTGGTGATAATGAGGGAATAATAGAAAAATAACTAGAATCTGTGGTGATAATGAGGATAATGGAATAAGAACGAGTATCAGTGGTGATAATGAGGATAACAATAGAAGTAGAGAGTATCAGTGGTGATACTGAGGATAATAATTGAAGAATAATAAGTATAGGTGGTGATAATGAGGATAATGGAAGAAGAATGAGTATCAGTGGTGATAATGTGGGTAATAATGGAAGAAAAATAAAAATCAGTGGTGATAATGATGATAATAATGGAAGAAGAACAAGTATCAGTGGTGATAATGAGGATAATGTAAGAAGAACTAGTATCAGTAGTGATAATGAGGATAATAATGGAAGAAGACAGAGTATCAGTGGTGATAATAAGGATAGTAATGGAAGAACAACGAGTATCAGTGGTGATAATGAAGATAATGAAAGAGCAACGAGTATCAGTGGTGATAATGAAGATAATGAAAGAAGAATGCGTATCAGTGGTGATAATGAAGATAATGAAAGAAGAATGCGTATCAGTGGTGATAATGAGAAACCAAGGAAAAAAAATGTGAAAACATACCCTGCTGTAACTTAGTTACTTAGTTACAGCAGGGTATGTTTTCACAATTTTTTCCTTGGTTTCTCTTTGTCTCATGGCCAGTGTGAACATGGTCTCACAAGTTCCATGTATACCATCTCATACTCCGGCTCACTTTTTTGTTTTTTTGTTTTTTTTGTTGTTTTTATCAGTGGTGATAATGTAGGTAATAATGGAAGAAGAACAAGTATCAGTGGTGATAATGAGGATAATGTAAGAAGAACTAGTATCAGTGGTGATAATGAGGATAATAATGGAAGAACTAGTATCAGTGGTGATAATGAGGATACTAATGGAAGAAGACAGAGTATCAGTGGTGATAATAAGGATAGTAATGGAAGAACAACGAGTATCAGTGGTGATAATGAAGATAATGAAAGAACAACGAGTATCAGTGGTAATAATGAAGATAATGAAAGAACAACGAGTATCAGTGGTGATAATGAAGATAATGAAAGAAGAATGCGTATCAGTGGTGATAATGTAGGTAATAATGGAAGAAGAACAAGTATCAGTGGTAATAATAAGGGTAATAATGGAAGAAAAACAAGTATCAGTTGTGATAATGAGGATAATGGAAGAAGAACGAGTATCAGTGGTGAAAATAATGGAAGAAGAGAGAGTATCAATGGTGATAATGAGGATAATCAATCATGGCTCCTATTGGAATTAGCAATAACAGACTACAGCAACGCTTTCCCTAATATTGCTATTAGTTTTACTACTGCTACTACTACTAATAATCAACCTCACCTACTACAAAAGTTGATAATTATAATAAATCTTTATTTTCAGACTAATAATTATATTAATATTAAGAACAATCAACCAACATTTAGAGCTTAACAATGTTGAGTACCTTTAATATATTAAGAAATATATATTTTCTATTTCTTCTACACTACTAATACTATTACTTGTAAGTTACAACAATATAACAAAAAATAATAGCAAAAATATTTATTTATATAATTTATTTTTATAATATTCTATATTTATTTATTTGTGATTCCTATTTAAGATTGCTGATAATAATATAACAACCATTACTACTAAGAATTATAATTACAGTACTAGTAAACGAATTACGAATCTGCCGGGCAGATTATTATTACTGCCTCTACTACTGATGACAGATAATCATACAGTACATGTATATATGCAGTGTATGTGTGTATGGGTGTGTATATATATATATATATATATATATATATATATATATATATATATATATATATATATATATATATATATATATATATATATATATATATATTTATTTATATTTATGGATGTATTTATTTATTTATATTTATGGATGTATATATTTATATATGTATATATATATATATATATATATATATATATATATGCATTTATATACTTGTGTGCATGTGTTTGTACATGTGTGACTACGTGTGTGTGTGTGTGTGTGTGTATATATATACTGTATGTATATATATATATATATATATATATATATATATATATATATATATATATATATATATATATATACTGTATACATCCATGAATGTGTGTGTGTGTACACGCACGGCTTATTTCCACATTTAGTTTGCAGAAATATAGGAGAATTCTCGATGTCCGTGTTTTGTGCTGTGGGGTCGGTAATCATCTGCAGAGCACAGAACAGCCGTATTCAGTTTTATTCTGGGCTTTCTAGTGAACGCATGTGATTATATATATTTGTATACCTGATTATAATCTTTGCATTAATTGAAGGTTATCCAGATCTCAGCATATGTGAAATATCTTTAGAACTCATTTTTTGATTGATATATATTTGATTAATGTCGAAATGTATTATAGTATTATTATTATTATTAGTAGTAGTAGTAGTAGTAGTAGTAGTAGTAGTAGTAGTAGTTTTTGAAACCTGCAGATCTATTTTTATGAATATCCATATTTATAGTTACAATCACGCTGCCATTTAGCTGTACATTTTTTCAGACAATAGTTGTGGAAATAGACCTTCACTATATTATCTTTGAGGGTGTTAATCAATCATTATTTGTTGGAGCTGATGATGTGAAAAGAAGTATATATGCAGAAGTACCACATGTAGAGATGTGCACACTGCAATAGCCCTGCTCCTACAAATACGAATGTGTTCTACCAGCCTCCTAACATGCATTTCATTTGCCCCTATACTTAGTTCTCTGGATTGTAAATACAGCTCAGATAATGCATATTTCTGCAGTCTGCCCAGAAGGCACATCATTACCATAATAGAACTCTTTCCTTATTATAATAAATATGTGTATGTTTATGCAGATAGCACTAACTCTTGTTTCTTTGTTTCACGGCAATATTGTAAAAAGGTTTATTGGTTACACATATACTTATAAATGTGCGCATGCATATATATATGTACAATTTATATATATATATATATATATATATATATATATATATATATATATATATATACATATATATATATATATATATATATATATATATATATATATATATATATATATATATATATATATATATATATACTAAAATCCTTGTACATTGCAGTAGTGTCTGAGGCACATGTGTGGGAGGGAATGCTTAAGGAGGTGAATAATGAGTTGGGCCACATGTGCACAGGCTGGGAGCCCCGGGTTCTGGGAGTGAGGGGGCTGGGGGCTGGGGGGCTGTGTCAGGAGAGCTGTGAAGTCCTCCATCCCGTTGCACCTCTGCACATTTAACAACTCCCAGCATAAACCTCGTCAACCCATAAAGAGGAAGCCTTAACTTTTTATTAAGGTGCTAAATTCAAGTCACTGTGTTGGAAACAGCAATCTTCTTCCACTTACAGGAAGGGTAAAGCCTCAGCTGCTGTGATAAAATTATACTGTAATTAGGTGAAAACCTGACTAATTGGGATGAGAATACAGGTAGAGGATTGAGGAGGGAAAGCCTCACATTGTATGTTATTATGATTGGGGTGTATCCTGAAGAACTGTCTCCCACCGAGGCCTTCAGCCCTGACAGCAACCCTGCTCTATCCTCAGTCCGCCTGACACCATCACTGGGCATCTCCTGGCGGCACTGGGCATCTCCTGGCGGCACTGGGCCTCTCCTGGCGGCACTGGGCATCTCCTGGCGGCACTGGGCCTCTCCTGGCGGCACTGGGCATCTCCTGGCGGCACTGGGCCTCTCCTGGTGGCGTCCTGGCGGCACTGGGCATCTCCTGGCGGCACTGGGCCTCTCCTGGCGGCACTGGGCCTCTCCTGGCGGCACTGGGCATCTCCTGGCGGCACTGGGCATCTCCTGGCGGCACTGGGCATCTCCTGGTGGCGTCCTGGCGGCACTGGGCATCTCCTGGTGGCGTCCTGGCGGCACTGGGCATCTCCTGGTGGCGTCCTGGCGGCACTGGGCATCTCCTGGTGGCGTCCTGGCGGCACTGGGCATCTCCTGGTGGCGTCCTGGCGGCACTGGGCATCTCCTGGTGGCGTCCTGGCGGCACTGGGCCTCTCCTGGTGGCGTCCTGGCGGCACTGGGCATCTCCTGGTGGCGTCCTGGCGGCACTGGGCATCTCCTGGTGGCGTCCTGGCGGCACTGGGCATCTCCTGGTGGCGTCCTGGCGGCACTGGGCATCTCCTGGTGGCGTCCTGGCGGCACTGGGCATCTCCTGGTGGCGACCTGGCGGCACTGGGCATCCCCTGACGGTACTGGGCAGCTCCTGGCGGTACTGGGCACCTCCTGACGGTACTGGGCACCTCCTGACGGCACTGGGGAGCATTGATTGCAATGGACATTTCAGGACGGCACTGGGGAGTATTGATTGCAATGGACATTTCAGGACGGCACTGGGCAACTACTGACAGCACTCGGCATCTCCTGACCGCACTGAACATCTCCTGACGGCACTGGGCATCTCCTGACGGCACTGGATATCTCCTAACATTACTGGGCAACTACTGACAGGAATAGGCATCCCCTGACCATGACAGCACTGGGCATCTGCTGACTGCACTGGTCATCTTCTGACGACACTGGGCATCTCTAAGTGGCACTGAGCATCTTCTGACGGCATTGGGCATCTTCTAAGGGCACTGGCCATCTCCTGACGGCACTAGTCAGCACTGGGCATGCCATGACAGCCCTGGGCATCTCCAGACCTCTTTGGCCATCTCCTAACGGCACAGTTCATCTTCAGACAGTACTTGGCATCTTCTGACGCCACTAGTCAGCAATGAGCATTATCTGATGGCACTGGGCAACCCCTGAAAGCACTGGGCATTACCTGACGGCACTGGGCATCTTCAGACAGCACTGGGCATTACCTGACGGCACTGGGCATCTTCAGACAGTACTTGGCATCTTCTGACGGCACTAGTCAGCAATGAGCATCAACTGACGGCACTGGGCATCTCCTGAAAGCACTGGGCATCTCCTGACGGCACTGGGCATCTCCTGAAAGCACTGGGCATCTCCTGACGGCACTGGGCATCTCCTGAAAGCACTGGGCATCTCCTGACGGCACTGGGCATCTCCTGACGGCACTGGGCATCTTCAGACAGCACTGGGCATCTCTAAGTGGCACTGAGCATCTTCTGACGGCACTGGTCATAAATGGGCATCTCCAGACAGCATTGACCATCTCCTGACGGCACTGGGCATCCTCTGACAGCACTGGGCAGCTCCTGAATGCACTTGGCATCTCCAGACGGCACTGGGCATCTATTTACTGCACTGGGCATCCTCTGACAGCACTGGGCACCCCCTGACAGCACTGGGCATCCCCTGACAGCACTGGGCACCCCCTGACAGCACTGGGCACCCCCTGACAGCACTGGGCATCCCCTGACAGCACTGGGCACCTGAGGGCAGTATTGCTGGCCGTATTCCTCCATTGGCATAACTCTTCATTTGTGATGGAAAATATGAGGATTTTCTTACTGACAGATAAATGAGTGGAGACAATGTGAGAGGAGTCACTGCAAATACAGTGACGTATGTGCGTATGGTATGGTCAATTTCTCTATAAAATGGATCATCTACAGACGGCATAATGATTATTATGAGAGTACTGACCACAACATTACGGGTTAGAGTCACTGATGACCATCACCCAAAGAAGAGAATGCAGTGTTATTTATATCATTGAGGATGATCATCACCCATAGAAGAGAATGCAGTGTTATTTATATCATTGAGGATGATCATCACCCATAGAAGAGAATGCAGTGTTATTTATATCATTGAGGATGATCATCACCCATAGAAGAGAATGCAGTGTTATTTATATAATTGATGATGACCATCACTCATAGATGAGAATACAGTGTCATTTATATCATTGATGATGACCATCACCCATAGAAATGAATACAGTATTATTAATATCATTGATAATGACCATCACCTATAGAAGAGAATACAGTGTTATTAATATCTTTGATGATTACCATGACCCATAGAAGAGAATGCAGTGTTACTTATATAATTGTTGATGACTATCACCCATAGAAGAGGATGCCGTTATTTATATCATTGATGATAACCATCACCAATAGAAGAAATGCAGTGTTATTTATATCATTGATGATGACCATCACCCATAGATGAGAATACAGTGTTATTTATATCATTGATGATGACCATCACCCATAGAAATGAATACAGTATTATTAATATCATTGATAATGACCATCACCTATAGAAGAGAATACAGTGTTATTAATATCTTTGATGATGACCATGACCCATAGAAGAGAATGCAGTGTTATTTATATAATTGATGATGACCATCACCCATAGAAGAGAATGCAGTGTTACTTATATAATTGTTGATGACTATCACCCATAGAAGAGGATGCCGTTATTTATATCATTGATGATAACCATCACCAATAGAAGAGAATGCAGTGTTATTTATATCATTGATGATGACCATCACCCATAGATGAGAATACAGTGTTATTAATATCTTTGATAATGACCATCACCTATAGAAGAGAATACAGTGTTATTAATATCTTTGATGATGACCATCACCCATAGAAGAGAATGCAGTGTTATTTATATAATTGATGATGACCATCACCCATAGAAGAGAATGCATTGTTATTTATATAATTGTTGATGACTTTCACCCATAGAAGAGGATGCCATTATTTATATCATTGATGATAACCCTCACCAATATAAGAGAATGCAGTGTTATTTATATCATTGATGATGACCATCATCCATAGAAGAAAATACAGTGTTATTAATATAATTGATGATGACCATCACCCATGGAAGACAATGCAGTGTTATTAATATCTTTGATGATGACCATCACCCATAGAAGAGAATGCAGTGTTATTAATATCTTAAATGATGACCATCACCAACAGAAGAGAATGCAGTGTTATTTATATCATTGATGATGACCATCACCCATAGAAGAGAATGCAGTGTTATTAACAGCTTTGATGATGACCATCACCCATATTGATATCATTGATGATGACCATTGCACATAGGAGTAGAAATAGTCGAAGGCACAGCAATGAGTGTAGTGACTGGTGATGGCTGTCAGTGACTGTGGACAGCAGTTTGGGCAGCACTGCTGGGTGGGGCTGTCAGTGAATACTCCAGGGTAGAACTTTAGACCATTACATTATCTGTCTTCCCTCGCAGCCTAATTAGGTAGTAGCCCCGCCCCTTGTGCAGTCCTGTAGCTTTGGTTGGTCAGAAGGGAGATGATTGACACGTGTCAGGCTCCTCCCCGTCCCGCCGCTTTATTGTCACTAATGAGCAAGTTGTCTCCAGCGCTGTCCTGGTCTCCGGCGCTGACAGATCAGGGTTACCAGGAGCAATTATCGGCTGGAGAGACACCGGGCACCGGGAGCAGCGGAGACGCCGCCGGCCGTGGATTACACCATCCAGGGGCATGTCCGATATAGGTGCCGTGTAATAGCTCCGTATATGAGACATGGCAGACAAGAGGAGGTCACCCTGCACCATGAGCCTCAAGGCGCACGCCTTCTCTGTGGAGGCTCTGATCGGGGCTGAGAAGAAGAAGAAGAGGAGGAAGATGGACGATGGGGACAGGGAGAGCCCCGAGCAGCCGGGGGTCACTGAGCCGGAGCACCCTGCGTGTAACATGCTGCCCTCCGGTGAGTGAAAGCGATATATAGCCACCTATAAATATGTACACATATATACAGCCAACATGCTGCCCTCCGGTGAGTGATAGCGATATGCATCCACCTATAGATACATACATATATATACAGCCAACATGCTGCCCTCCGGTGAGTGATAGCGATATACATCCACCTATAGATACATACATATATATACAGCCAACATGCTGCCCTCCGGTGAGTGATAGTGATATACATCCACCTATAGATACATACATATATATACAGCCAACATGCTGCCCTCCGGTGAGTGATAGTGATATACATCCACCTATAGATACATACATATATATACAGCCAACATGCTGCCCTCCGGTGAGTGATAGTGATATACATCCACCTATAGATACATACATATATATACAGCCAACATGCTGCCCTCCGGTGAGTGATAGCGATATGCATCCACCTATAGATACATACATATATATACAGCCAACATGCTGCCCTCCGGTGAGTGATGGGGCAATATACACCCATCTATATGTACATGTATACAGGCAACATGCCGCCCTCCGGTGAGTGACAGCCATACATCCACGCGTGTATATATATATATATATATATATATATATATATAGTATATATATGTATGTCTCTATATATTCGTGTATGCAACATGCTGCCCTCCTGTGAGTATCATACATGCAGATAAATTGTGTATGTATATATATATATATATATATATATATATATATATATATATAATCAGCTTAAGACATTACATAGTGTCTCAATTCCTAGGATTTCCCAGGTCCGCTGTTGCTGCTATATACTCTATATACTCTCACTATAGAGGTGAAGCCCCCAGTGTTACTATGTAATGAAGTGTATTGTAATCTCAATCTGGGATAAGAGCAGCGGATCATTATTTCTGTACGTGGGCAGGAGTTGTGTGGGTTGTGTGCCCCTGCAGATAATGCCAAGTACATATGTACCTATAGGTGCCCTCTGCCCAGGGTGTTGTGGGCTGTGAGCCACTGCAGATAATGCCAAGTACATATGTAAGTATAGGTGCCCTCTGCCCCGGGTGTTGTGGGCTGTGAGCCCCTGCAGATAATGCCAAGTACATATGTACCTATAGGTGCCCTCTGCCCCGGGTGTTGTGGGTTGTGTGCCCCTGCAGATAATGCCAAGTACATATGTAGCTATAGGTGCCCTCTGCCCCAAGTGTTGTGGGTTGTGAGCCCCTGCAGATAATGCCAAGTACATATGTAGCTATAGGTGCCCTCTGCCCCAAGTGTTGTGGGTTGTGTGCCCCTGCAGATAATGCCAAGTACATATGTAGCTATAGGTGCCCTCTGCCCCAAGTGTTGTGGGTTGTGTGCCTCTGCAGATAATGGCATGTATATATGTACCCATAGGTGCCCTCTGCCCCGGGTGTTGTTGGCTGTGAGCCACTGCAGATAATGCCAAGTACATATGTACCTATAGGTGCCCTCTGCCCCGGGTGTTGTGGGTCGTATGCCCCTGCAGATAATGCCGTATACACATGTACCTATAGGTGCCCTCTGCCTAGCTCTGCCAGGTGTGGTGGTTTGCTTAGGGAACCCTGTACCAGCAGAGGATAGCACTATCATTACCGGGCTCTAGATCTGCATAGCTCCCAAATTACAGGGGGCAGGAGGACTGTTTTGGGGGCTTTCTACTGATACAAATGTGTGGACAATGACTGAAAGTGCAGCCGTTTGCGGAGGTCTGCGCTGTTTTTCTTGGTTTGGGGAGCTATTTTGGAATATAGTACATATTATGTCCCCTCTATATTTAGGAATATTGTAAATATTATAGCCCTCCTCTATATTTACTAATATTATAGATATTATAGGCCCCTCTATATTTAGGGATATTGAGGATAATGCAGCCCCCTCTATATTTAGAAATATGATAACATCCTCTATATATTAGAATATTGTAGATATTATAGCCCCCCCCCTCTATATTTAGGAATATTGTTGATATTATGGGCCCTATATATTTTGGAATATTGTAGATATTATAATCCCCTCTATATTTAGGAATATTATACATATTATGGCCCCCTCTATATTAGGGATACTGAGGATATTGTAGCCCCGTCTATTATTAGAAATATTATAGATATTATAGCCCCCCTTCTATATTCAAGGATATTGTAGATATTATAGCCCCCCTATAGTTAGGAAAATTGTAGATAATATATCCTCCCCTATATCTTATAATATTGTAGATATTATATCATGATCTATATTTAGGAATAGTATAGATATAGCCCCCTCTATATATTTAGGGATATTGTAAATATAATAGCCCCCACAATTTTGTTTTTTAAGATTATAGATATTGCAGCACCCTCTATATTTAGGAATATTGGAGATATTATAGCCCCCTCTATATTTAAGAATATTATAGATATAATGCCCCCTCTATATTTAGGAATAGTGTAGATGTTATAGCCCCCCTCTATATATAGGAATATTGTGGGTTTGTAGCCCCCTCTACATTTTTTAGGAATATTATAGATATTATAGCCCCCTCTATATTTAGGAATATTGTAGATATTATAGCCCCCTCTGTATTTAGGAATATTGTAGATATTATAGCCCCCATCTATATTATGGAATATTGTAGATATTATATCCCCCCTCAATATTTAGGAATATTATAGATATTATGTCCCCCCTCTATATTTAGGAATATTGTAGATATGATATCTCCCTTTCTATTTAGGACATTCTAGGATATTCTAGCCCCCTCTATATTTAGGGATATTATAGCCCCCCCTCTATATTTTGGGATATTGTAGATATTATAGCCCCTCTATATGTAGGTATATTATAGATATTATAATCCCCTCTATATTTAGGAATATTATAGATATTATAATCCCCTCTATATTTAAGAATATTAAAGGTAATATATCCCCCTCTATATTTAAGGATATTGTAGATATTATAGCCCCCCGCCTCTATATTTAGGAATATTATAGGTATTATAGCCCTCTCTATATTTAGGAATATTATAGGTATTATAGCCTCCTCTATATTTAGGAATATTTTAGGTATTATAGCCCCCTCTATATTTAGGAATATTATAGGTATTATAGCCCCCACTATATTTAGGAATATTATAGGTATTATAGCCCCCTCTATATTTAGGAATATTATAGGTATTATAGCCCCCTCTATATTTAGGAATATTATAGGTATTATAGCCCCCTCTATATTTAGGAATATTATAGGTATTATAGCCCCCTCTATATTTAGGAATATTATAGGTATTATAGCCCCCTCTATATTTAGGAATATTATAGGTATTATAGCCCCCTCTATATTTAGGAATATTATAGGTATTATAGCCCCCTCTATATTTAGGAATATTATAGCTAGTATAGCCCCCTCTATATTTAAGGATATTGTAGGTATTATATCCCCCTCTATATTTAAGGATATTGTAGGTATTATAGCCCCCTCTATATTTAGGGATATTGTAGATATTATAGAGGTTTCTGTCTGTCAGAATAGTAGGATTTATTCTTCTGGGAAATGCTCACAAAATCAAACCTTCTAAGTAGATTAATGAGACTGCCCTATCACCCTGGGACTTAAGGCCGCAGTTATGTAGGAATATTTTATAAAAATGTAAAATAAAATATACACATTTTGTGAATACAAATATAGGCAGAAATACATTAGTGTGTAATATGTTTAGTGTGGTTTGTCTTTAGATCTATAACATTGAACAACTGATGCAAAACATTCCGAATTATATAGAAGCCAGTAGAAAACACCGGAGGAATATCTGTCCCGAGGAGGCCATGCTCCCATTCTCCGGGCTAACCTCTATTGTCCTACAATGGCAGCATTTTGCAGATTGGTTTTTGACATGTTACAATAGCTCTGATGTTTCTTTTATTTAATTCTTTAGTGGATGAATTGTATTTAATGACTTATTTTATCACAGTACATTAATTCTATCAGTATGAAAAGTCCGTTAATTTGGGGCAGAAATGTGCAGTGATGAGGCTTGTGTCAGACGGAAGATTTCTGTGTGATAAATATAAATGATCTGACTGCAATGTGTGGCCTGCAGCTCCCAGCGAGGACGGCTACGGTGGGGCAAAGGCACCGGCTGGCACTTGTAGTGCCCCACTGTCTTCTCCGGTTGGAACTGCTGCCTCCGCCATTCGTGTGGATCTCCAGGGAGCAGAGTTATGGAAGCGATTTCATGAGATCGGAACGGAGATGATCATCACCAAGGCCGGGAGGTGAGGAAGGCCCCCAAATATCTGCACCCTCTTATAGAATCGGTACTGCAATATGGACCTGTGAGAGATACCTCGGCAGAGAAAAAAAATACAGGTAGATCTGTAGGTAGAGAAGAGAGAATAGCTAGATCTAGATAGAAAGCGAGATAGTAGATGGGTCTGTGTATAGGAAGAGGGTAGAGAGATAGATAGATAGATAGATAGATAGAGGGATAGATATATAGATAGATAAATAGATCATGGATAGATAGATAGATCGATAGATAGATAGATAGATAGAGGGATAGATAGATAGATAGATAGATAGAGGGATAAATATATAGAGGGATAGATAGATAGATATATAGAGGGATAAATATATATAGAGGGATAGATATACAGATAGATAAATAGATCATGGATAGATAGATAGATAGAGGGATAGATATATAGATGGATAGATAGATAGATATATAGAGGGATAAATATATATAGAGGGATAGATATACAGATAGATAAATAGATCATGGATAGATAGATAGAGGGATAGATATATAGATAGATAGATCATGGATAGATAGATAGATAGATAGAGGGATGGATAGATATATAGATAGATAAATAGATCATAGATAGATAGATAGATAGAGGGATAGATATATAGATAGATAAATAGATCATAGATAGATAGATAGATAGAGGGATAGATATATAAAGGGATAGATAGACAAATAGATCATGGATAGATAGATAGATAGATAGATAGAGGGATAGAGGGATAGATAGATAGATAGATAGAGGGATAGATAGAGGGATAGATATATAGAGGGATAGATATATAGATAGATAAATAGATCATGGATAGATAGCTAGATAGATAGATAGAGGGATAGATAGATAGATAGATAGATAGATAAATAGATCATGGATATATAGATAAATAATTTATAGATAAATAGATCTGTAGGTAGAGAAGAGAGAGAATAGCTATATAGAAAGCGAGATAGTAGATGGGTCTGTGTATAGGAAGATGATAGATAGATAGATAGATAATAGATCGATAGATAGATAGAAGGTAGATAATAGATAAATATGTAGATAGATCACAAATCTGTAAATAAAGAACTAGATAGTGGATACATCTGTAGACTGGAGATAGATACTGTAGATAGATAGATGGATAAATAAATAATAGATGAGTCTGTAGATAATAAATACTGTAGATAGTCTGTAGATAGATAGATAAATACTGTAGATAGATAGAAAGAAAGAGAACTATGATAAGTCATGGACTTCCATAGCCCCCCATCCCAGATGTGGCCCCCCAATCCCCACCCTGGATATGCCCCAACCACCGCTACCACAGTCCCCACCGTGGACATGCCCCATCATAAGCCATGGACGTCCATACCCCCCACCCTAGAAGTGTCCCCACAGTCCCCACCCTGGATGTGCCCCATCCATCCTTCCTACAGTCCCCACCCACCATCCCCACAGCCCCAGTCCCTAATGTACACTTGCTTTGGCAAAATTAATTTGTATTTGGTCCTGCCAATAAAGCTTATTTGATTTGATTTGATAGAAAATAAATAGATAGATAATGGATGAGTCTATAGATAATATATACTGTAGATAGATAGATAGGTAATAGATGAGTCTGTAGATAGATAGCTAGATACTGTAGATAGATAGATAGATAGATAGATAGATAGGTAACCAATTAGTCTGTAGTTAGATAGATACTGTAGATAGTCTGTAGATAGATACATACATAGATAGATACATAGATAGATACATAGATAGATACATAGATAGATAGATGATAGAGGGATAGACAGATGAATAGATGGATAGTCTGTAGATAGATGGATGGATGGATAGATAGATAGATAGATGGATAGATAGATAGATAGTCTGTAGATGGATGGATGGATAGATGGATAGTCTGTAGATAGATGATTGCACTGGCCCTGCTGTGGTGGATGATGCAGTAAGATAAGCCCAGTCTGCAGTCCTCCTCCATGGCGCTGATTGTGGAGCAGAAGCCAGGAGGCCAGTGACTTCCTACTGGACAGGGTTTGGCACTCTCATCTCACTCTGAATGTTTCCACCATGATGTGTTTTCTGGATAAACACCATACACTGTAAATCACCTCTGCCATTACATAGTTTGCAGCCTTCACCAAAACCTGAACCCATAAATGCTCACACAAACATTATGGGATATTCACCTGGAGCTGATGAGAGGACTTTGCCTTGAAACCTCAGTTATGATCTCCAGCCAGTAATGAGAGTAAACAAGACCCAGGATTAAAGTGAAATATAGTTGTATCAGTCCAGCATACAGGTTCATGGGAGGGTTTATATGAGTCCTCCAGCCAGGGCTCTACAATATATATCACTGAGGGACTGTGAGACCACCACATGTGCCAGAAAAAGTTAACTTAGGTCAGGAAATAGGTTTGCTGCTAAAGTAATAGAAGAGCAGCACAGAGCAGAGCTCCAGGTCCAGAGAGCAGGGACCACTGTCTGGGAGTCACAAGGACAATCCTGCAGAGTAGCTGCTATTTCATATAGTGACAATTTGCTCACCCAAAAGGCAGAAGGTTTATTTATTTATAAAAAATAAATAAAAATAGTATGTATTGAGAAATAGAGCATTTTGAGAAAACCAAAGCCTTTTGTTACATAGTAACCTGCCTCTTGTAACATTGTATGCTAATAAGACACATGGTTGCAATAAACATTTTTGTTTAGTATTTAATAAAACGATTTCTGCTGCTTTGCTGAGCCCACTGGGGAGAGCTGACATGTCTAGATTTCCATATTAGAGGGACAGCAGGATGGGGTCCCGCACCCAAATTGAAGCTTACAGAATGATGAAGTGACTGCAGATGGGAATCTGCTCCAGCAGCCTGTGCAGGGCTCATTAGAGCAGCTCCATGAATTGGGTCTTCTTCTAAAAACACACGGTTCAAAGACAGATGTACAAGAAAACTGGATATTATACAAGGAACTCAGCTTATTAAATATTGCACAAACATATCTGATGAAATCCATATGTTCCTGCCTCTATAGAGCCTTGGAAATGCTGCACAATGCTCTGCTTGTCCAGGGGAGTCTCAGCCAAACCTCTATGTCCTACAGGTGCATAGATGGGATAGCAGGAGGACACTTTCTTGGCTGTCAGTGTGCTGTGCAGTGTCTGCCATTCATGGAGGCTCACACAGGACACTGTGTCCTCATAAATCATCCCCACACCTAGGGACACACTGGGATCCAGCACCCTACACTCCTGCCCCTATCCTTCCCTATATAGAGGAGCCAGAGATAGCCCACCCAGTTTACTTCTATTCGAATTATGTATTTATTAATTATCCAGAAAATTCATTATTGGTTTGTTTATTTGTTTGTGTCAATATTTTAAGTTTATTATTGGCATTCATTTATTTCATAGGAGGATGTTTCCAGCAATGAGGGTGAAGATTTCTGGGCTAGACCCTCATCAGCAATACTACATAGCCATGGACATAGTGCCTGTGGACAATAAAAGATATCGGTAATTATTAAGTAATTCTCAGTTTGATACCTGCCATGTGAAAAAGAGGGATCTATATGACATAACTATACCATTTGAGTTATAAGTATTAATTCTGAATTCTTGTATACATGTACATATACATGCTTTTATATTTACATGTGTATTTGTGTGTATCAATATATATGTGTCTGTGTATATATATATAGATATATAGATATATTTTTTTTAATTTTCTTTTTTTGTGTGCAATTTTATATATATATATATATATGTGTGTGTGTCTGTTTATAAATACCTTTATATGTGTGTTTCATATGTGTGTGCCTATATAATAGATATGTTGATATATGTGTGTTTGTATTTTTTTATTTTTTCATTTGTATATATATATATATATATATATATATATATATATATATACATATATATATATATATATATATATATATATATGTGTGTGTGTGTATGTATGTGTGCGTGTGTGTGCAGTATGTGTATGTAATATCTGACAAAACAAAGAGTTAACATTGTGACAGCTCTCGGAGGGTCTTATTTGTTTTGGTGATTAATGTGACCTAAGCATACATTTGTGAATTATTATTTTTATTTATGGCCTCTTTTCCTTGGCATGATGTCAGGAATATTCCTTCTGCTGCTCTGTGAATTCTTGGGTTTCTCTCGATGCGCTGGATGGAGACATGCGGTTCCTGGGTGATTGTTCTCGTCTCCAGATACGAGCGGTTTTCCAATGTGTCCAGTCCTAGCTCTGAGCTCGTCTGTAGCGCGCTGCACATTCCCTTCGCTGGTATCATGTAATGACGGATCATTATCGGCTGCCTGTGATATCAGGTGGAGGCTGCGTTTCTTTGCTGCTTCTGCAGCGGTTCTTGGAGGATCGTGCGTATCTCCTGCGTTTCAGGGGCTGAATGATCCCTGCTGTAAGGAAATGACTGGACAGACACGCGAGTGACTACGATGCCGGCGTTATGTGCCTCACCGACGTCCATTGTGTGGAAATACCTGCGGAGAAGTTGTATCATTGCAGAATACTACTTGTGCTTATGTTTTGTTTAACCACATGAATGATTATAACCATTTACTCACCAACTGTTTTATCTTCAGATATATAGATCTATGTGAGGTAGATAGATTACTAGATAATAGAGAGATAGGGAGATGCATAAGGTATAGATAGATAGATAGATAGATAGAGGGATAGATAGATAGATAGATGATAGATAGATAGATAGAGGGATAGATAGAGGGATAGATAGATAGAGGGATAGATAGAGGGATAGATAGATAGATAGATAGAGGGATAGATAGATAGATAGAGGGATAGATGGATGGATAGATATATAGATAGAGGGATAGATAGATAGATGATAGATGATAGAAAAATAGATAGATAGATGATAGCTAATACATAGATACATGATAGATAGATGATAGATAGATAGATGATAGATAATACATAGATAGATAGATAGATGCATGATAGATAGATACATAGATAGATGGATAAATAGATAGATAGATACATAGATAGATAGATACATAGATAGATAGATGCATGATAGATAGATGGATGATTGGTAGATAGATGGATAGATAGAGGGATACATAGATAGATAGATACATAGATAGATAGATGATTGGTAGATAGATGGATACATAGCTAGAGGGATAGAGCTATAGATGGATAGATAGATAAATGGATAGATAAATAGATGGATGATAGATAGATATAAAAAGAGAGCTAGGGAGATGCATAAGGGATAGATAAATGTTAGATATATAGATAAATAGAAATATGAGGTAGATAAAGGACTATATAATAAAATTAGAAGTAGGGAAACACAAATGAGAAGTTATCTGCTTCTCAGTTAATGAGCTAACATGATAGGTAAAAAAAATATAGTTATGAGGTAGAGAGCTGATTATATAAACAGACTGATATACAGTAGTTACACAGAGATGATACTGTAGTCAGATAGATAGATTATAGGTATGAGATAGCTAGAGAGAACGATAAGAAAGATAATATATATAGTAGATAAATAAATAATACATGATAGATAAATATGAGATAGACAGATAGCTAGAGAGATAGATGATAGATAGAAAATAGATAGATTGATAGCTAGATGGATAGCTGATAGATAATAGATAGATGAATAGATAGCGGATAGATAGAAAATAAGAAAGAAGGACAGATGGGTAGATGATAGATATATAGATTATAGATATGAGAGAGATAGAAGTAGAATAAGAGAGGCAGCATTCTAAAATAATACAGAAGAAAGAGTGGACCTCTATTAGCCCATGTGGCAATGTTTTGCAGTTTTTTGGAGTGCTGCTGCCCCTCTTTGTCTTTTTTTATATTATAAGTGTATTGCTGTTTGTGACGCCTTTCTCCCACTATTTTTCAATCATTGTGCTGTTCCATTATTTTTTTCTGGATTGATATATGGAATGACTTGACAGATAGTAGATATATATTGTAGTAATATTAGACAATGCACAAAACTATACACTGCATGTTTTATTTTAATTGTAAAGAGCTACGGAATATGTTGGCGCTATATAAATACAATTATGATTATCATTATTATTATTATTATTATTATTATTATTATTATTATTATTATTCTGACAATGAAATTATACATATTTTTGCAGAACTCAGAATGAATACAATACCATCCAGACACATTATCTGTATATTATATTTTTGACCTGATTACAAGCAGATTTCTTTGTCTAAATACAACGTTCCTTGTATAAAGTGAGATTCTAAAATCTAGCTCCATTTCTCAGCCACTATTTCGCAGACCGGTGCCTCCTAATGCCTGGGAATAGGATACTCTGTTATTTCTTTGCTTTTTAAATATTATCAACACTGAATCATACCCAGTGTAAACACATATCAAAGTGAGAACATGCTCTTTATTTTTGAAGAAGCATTAAGTCTCACCTTTTTAACATGATTTGGAAATTGCAAGTGAGTAAACAAGGCATATTAGTATTTATTAGTATATAGTAGAAGATTGCAGGTATTTTTCCTCAAAGTCTTCAGTGGATCAAAGAAGTAGGAAATTTGTAAAGATTTCTTCATCTTGAATCCATTTCTGTTTGGTAAACAAAATAGGGCCGTGGCTGTGTTCACATTAGCTTAATATTTTACATTTTTTTTCTTAAAAAAAACGCACTCTCAAATATCTACTTAATTATTTTTTATGTGATCAATATATACATATAGGTTTATGATGGTTCCTATCAGTTTTTTTAAATTTACACCCCATAACCCGTAGACATTTTAAACTTTGATTCTTAGTAGTATATATTTTTGACATAATATGATGGACCAGTTGATTCATATAATTAAATCCGGGATCAGCCAATGAAAAATCATCAATTTTCATAAAAAACATAGACGATTTTCATCCTTATTTTACGTTTGTATCATCCGTTTTTATATACATGAACATTGTAAAATATTCTTGATCAAACACAGTTTCCTATGTTATTAATGGCAATGTGTCCATAAGGATGTTGATGAACAGATGTTCCTTATGGGATCCAATGTTTTTGCACCCCCCATAGAGGCCAAGTCTCATCCTATATGTGGAGGAGAATAGTGCATGCTGTGAATTTTCTCATGGACCCTCTATTTGTGGAAAATCTGTCCTCTCAGCAGCCCTATTCATTTACATTGGTCAGAGTGCTGTCCGATTTTTCTCCGAGTGCGCACGTCCATATTATACTGAATGAGTCCTAAGGCTTAGGCTGAAAGCTATCAGCAATTCTGAGGTTAGTTTTACAACTAAAAGTGTTTGTGCAATATGGCCACGACACTTTGTCTTCAACCTCTTAGTACGCCATTTATTAATCCAATCCCATTGAGGTAGAAAGGGGGTCCCAAATATTAGCTATGACATTGTGATACTGCACACAATCTTCATGTCGTACCTCATTTTTAAAGACTATATAATACCTCTAAGGGATGATACCATTGTATATTAGTGGATATGAGGGAGGGATGGTGTATGAGAAAAACAAGTGAACTAATACAAATGAGAATACCAGACAGCCTGAATGTAACATTTAGTGAAATAGTTTCTTAAATAGTCATGTAAACCGCAAAGTGTTAAAACCATTTAAAAGGGAAAATGAGAAAGAAAAAGAGAAGGAAAAAATGTTTTTTTTTTTTTTCTTGCACTAAACCAGATCTCCATATATAATAGTAATAATAATAATAATAATAATAATAATAATAATAATAATAATAATAATAATAATAATGTTCATTTCTATAGCATCAACATTTCAGGGGTTCATATACAAGCAAGTAACAGTTATATATACAGTGTGTATATATATATATATATATATATATATATATATATATATATGTATATATATATATATATATGTATATATTTTTATTTATTTTGATGAAAGCAAAAGGCCAAAAGTAGGGTGAACACATTAACATCAATGGCAGAATAACAGAACAAATTGCCAAATATGACAAGACAAAAGTACAAATGATGATATATCTATACAGCAATACATCTATAATATACTAATAGATCACAAAGAATATAATACAGTAAGGTCGGAAGAAAAAGAAATAGAAAAATACCAAATAAACAAATCCAGATAGATACGGTATAAACCGTAGAAAAAAGAATAGAAGGGAGAAAGAAAGAGCCAGACCCGTTATGCCAGCAACTACGCCTTCTTCATACACCATTGCTCCCTCCCCCACATCTGCGTTTTTGGGTGACTGGCACAGAATCCTTCTATATAGGCAGTGCTGATCCGTTCTTTCCTCTTTAATTTATATTAATGCATAGCAGCTTACATGTCTTCTGATGTGACCAATATTTGCAGGATTTATTTCCTTTTTTTGGTCAATGACTAGTGAAATTCGAAAATATTATTTTAAATTGTCAGTTTTTTCAATCAATCTAGGACAAATGCAGAGCAAAAAAATCTGAAACTGTGAAATTATGTACATACTAAACGACTGACGCACAAATGTACAAATCCTTCTGCACACAGCTTTTTATAGAAATGCACAGCTAAAAAAAGAATATCAACATAAATGTGTCCTTAGAGCACTCGGATAGTTGTGTAAGGGGAGGAGAAACATTTGCTAACATGTATAAATTTTCCCTTTGTGCCTCAATGTGGTCTCTCATTTTATTCCAAAACTATATATCAGAGATAATATTTAAAGTTGGTGTCATTATCGGGGTATTTCCAATTCCAAGATCCTATCCCAATATGTAATAGGTATAATAATAATATTAGCAAGTACCTCCAATTAAAAATGTAGTATAGTTCTCCTAATTAGGTATGTCCTTTACCTCAGGTGCAGGGCCTTGCAGTTTAGGCATTCTTGGTTACAATCACGCGCAACTGTCACTCTATATGTGGATGTAACCATGGAGACCTGCGCTGCAATGCCCTGCACATGAGGTAAGTGACATAGCTAATCAGGAGAACTATACTACATTTCTAATTGGAGGCAATTGCTAATATTATTACATCTACTATATATTGGGTGAGATAGGATCTTAGGGGTACTTTGCACACTGCGACATCGCTAGCCGATGGTAGCGATGCCAAGCGCGATAGTCCCCGCCCCGTCGCAGATGTGATATCTTGTGATAGCTGCCGTAGCGAACATTATCGCTACGGCAGCTTCACATGCACTCACCTGCCCTGCGACGTCGCTCTGGCCGGCGACCCGCCTCCTTCCTAAGGGGGCGGGTCGTGCGGCGTCACAGCGACGTCACACGGCAGGCGGCCAATAGAAGCGGAGATGCGGAGATGAGTGGGACGTAAACATCCCGTCCACCTCCTTCCTTCCGCATTGCAGGTGGGACGCAGGTAAGGAGAGATGCTCCTCGCTCCTGTGGCTTCATACATAGCGATGTGTGCTGCCGCAGGGGAACGAGGAACAACATCGTACCTGTCGCTGCAGTGAAATTATGGAAATGACCGACACTACACAGATCACCGATTTACGACGCTTTTGCGATCGTTTATCGGCGCATCTAGGCCTTACACGTTGCGACGTCGTTACTGGCCCCGGATGTGCGTCACTTTCAATTTGACCCCGACGAGAGCAAAATACCCCTTAGAGATGGGAATACCCCTTTAAGTTAATTATTTTATGCAAGTAAAGCAATATTATTGACAAATTGCATTTTCTTCCATATTTCTTCAGCTATGTTTACCACAGTTCTAAATGGATGGTTGCGGGAAATGCAGACTCGCCAGTTCCTCCACGGGTTTATATCCATCCAGATTCCCCGGCTTCTGGAGAGACATGGATGAGACAAGTCATTAGCTTTGACAAATTAAAACTCACCAATAATGAGCTGGATGATCAAGGCCATGTGAGTATGAGCAATGACAAATTGTTGAGTTGTTTCTCTGCTGTTTTTGTGTATTTTATGCTTATAGCCACAATGTGACAGAGAACTGTAGATAATGGGGGCGCCATGCCAATATTCGCCATGTGGATGCCCCTTGTCTAGTATACACACTTGATACTGGCTAACCCATGCTCAATATAAAATACGTTAATTTTCCATATTTGGTGAATTATTTATATTCTGCCTGGTAAGAAATTACAAGATTCCATAAAAGAGTTTAGGAAAATATAACTATGTGTTTAAATGCTCTTTGGGCTTATTTTTATAACTGTGCAAATGAATCCAAGATGTATTTACTAAATTTGCCAACAAGAGAACTAATGTGTATCTGTTTACAATCTGGGACAAGACATTGCAATTTTATGTTGGCTCTTGATATTATTATCTGTTTTTATAATGTGGAATATGTATAAGTGCAGCAAACATTATGGCTAACATTGAGGCTTCGGGTATTCCAATATGTGATGATATTGTAGCAGATCTGTGAATATATAGAGCGGAAAACAGGGACGTGAGAAACGGCCTCTGAGTCTCCAAGCTAAAGATTCGAGGGAACAGATAGAATCAGGATCATAGATAAGAGCAATTTGAAAGCTGCGCTGTATCTCTGTGTATATCATATATACATCATCTAATATATAGTTGCCTAAAAAACGTTATACTGAATGTGATGGCTTTGGGTAACATTCTTCTCAATATCAGATTTAGAGCAGAATCACACATTTTTTTACTATGGAAGACTATGGCAGGCACATTATACTATAGGGGGCATTATACTATATGGAGAACTATTGACTGTGCATTGTACTATATGGAAGACTATGGGGGGGCATTATATATGGAGGACTATGGAGGGTGCCTTATATTATATGGAGAACTATAGATCTTGCATTATACTATATGAAGAAATATGGGTTGTCAAGTTATACCACATGGAGGACTATGGAGGTACATTATACTATATGAAGGACTATGGAGGTGCATTTTACAATATGGAGGACTATGGTGTTTGCATTATATTATATTGAGAACTATGGAGGGTGCATTACACTGTATGGAGGATTATAAAATAGAAACAAGGCACTCCCAGATAGACTGCAACGTGTATTTATTCAAATGTGCATGAAAAATGTTTTCGGTCCCACTGGACCTTCTTCAGTTGCACATTAGCAAAGTGGGATGCCTGTGAGGGATGGCATGAAAGCGCGCCAGGTGCCCGCATGGTGGCCTCATGGCGGCCTCCATGCGGCCATGACACCGCGCTTTCATGCCATCTCCCACAGGCATCCCACTTTGCTAATGTGCAACTGAAGAAGGTCCAGTGGGACTGAAAACATTTTTCATGCACATTTGAATAAATACACGTTGCAGTCTATCTGGGAGTGCCTTGTTTCTATTTTGAAGTTTGTGGCCTTAGAACCTAAAGTGCACCCCAATCTCTACAGTGATTTACAAAAAGGAAGTGCCATTGATTATTTTCTATGTATGGAGGACTATGTGATGCCTATTATACAATATGGAGGACTATGGGAGTGCATTGTACTACATGTAAGGCAATGTGGGGCCCATTATACTATATGGAATACTATGTTGGGGCCATTATACTATTTGGAGGGCTATGTAAGACCAATATAATATTTGTAGGGCTATGATGGAGCCTTTATACTTTATGAAGGGCTATTTGAAGGTCATTATACTGTATGCAGACAAATATATACAGTGTGAAGGATTATGTGGGGTCCATCATACTGTGTGGAGGGCTGTGTGGACACCATTATATTGTTTGGAAGGCTAGTGGGAGCCTTTATACAGTGTGGAGTGGTGTGGAGGCCATATGTATGTAGGCTCATTATAGTGCACGGAGGGCTGTGTGTGGGGTGTCACTTTTGGGATTATACTGTGTTGGGGGGGGTCACCATACTTTGCTGGGGTAGATGAGTACAGTAGGGTCATCATACTGTATGTGTGGATGGTTACATAGTTACATAGTTACTTAGGTTGATAAAAGACCTAGGTCCATTTAGTGCAACCTTCCTCCACCAGTTCTACATTTTGTCCGCAAGTCACTTATAACCAACTGTTGTGTGTACTGAGGAAATCATCCAGCCCTTTTTTTAAAAGCTGTTATAGTATCTACCATTGCTACCTCTTGTGGTAGGGCATTTCACAGTCTGACTGCTCTAACTGTAAAGAATCCTTTCCTATTTAGCTGTCGGAATCGCTTTTCTTCCACTCGCAGTGTATGCCCGCTGGTCCTTAGTACTGTCTTTGGAAGAAATAAGTCATGTGCCAGTCCTTTATATTGACCACACATGTATTTATATATATAAATGAGATCTCCTCTGAGACGTCTTTTTTCTAAGCTGAACATATCTAACTTTTTCAACCTGTCATCATATGTGAGGCCTTCCATTCCTTGTAGTAGTCTAGTTGCCCGCCTTTGAACTGCCTCTAACTTCTGAATGTCCTTTTTAAAATGTGGAGCCCAAAACTGGATCCCATATTCCAGATGTGGCCTTACAAGTGATTTATAGAGGGGTAACAATACGTTGGGATCCCGGGATCTAATCTCTCTTTTTATACACCCTAAAATCTTGTTTTTTTAGCAGCTGCTGCTTGACATTGAATTTTGCTGCTCAGCTTATTTGTAATAGGAATACCCAAGTCCTTCTGTTCTGTAGTCCCGAGTTTACTTCCATTTAATGTATACGCAGTTATAGGATTACTCCGTCCTAGGTGCATTACTTTACATTTATCAACATTAAATCTCATTTGCCAATTATCTGCCCATTCTGACATCTTATCCAGATCTTTTTGTAATATTGTACTATCAAGGTCAGTTTTTAATATCCTACATAGTTTGGTGTCATCAGAATAAAGGGTGCTTTACACGAGACGATCTATCGTGAGATAGATCGTCGGGGTCACGGTTTTTGTGACGCACATCCGGCATCATTCACGACGTCGGGCTGCGTGACAAGACTGTTGTTTGCAAGACTTCTTGCATTTGCCAGTAGACATTTAATACTATTAACACCTTTATTACTCCTAGCCTACCTACGTTCCTTGCATGTCCCAGCGCCCTCTAATCCTTCATTGACCCCTACCGTCTCACTGTCTCTATCTGCTCTATCTATCCCCTTATTTGCTCCACTACCCTCCCCCCAGATTCTAGTTTAAAAGCTCCTCCATCCGTCTGACCATTTTCTCCCCTAGCATAGCTGCGCCCTCCCCATAAAGGTGCAGCCCGTCCCTACCGTAGAGCCTGTAGCCGACTGAGAAGTCGGCAAAGTTCTCCATGAACCCGAACCCTTCCTTACTGCACCAATTTCTAAGCCACGTATTTATCTCCCTAAGCTCCCGCTGTCTTTCTAGTGATGCTCGTGGCAGTAGTATTTCTAAAAACACCACCTTGGAGGTCCTGGACTTCAGCTTCTCTCCTAGTTCCCTGTAATAATTTTTAAGGACCTTCCACCTGCCTCTAACTTTGTCATTAGTACCAATGTGCACCATGACCGCTGAGTTTTTCCCAGCCCCACCCAGCAATCTGTCTATACGATCCACAATATGCCGAATGGTACTGTGGAGGAATTCATTGTGGGTATCATACAGTGTTTGTGGGGCACTTTTGGTAGCCTCATACTTTATTGGTGCAATACAAGGAGAACCCAGGGGCTTCAACTGGAGGAAAATTACTTTGAAAGGGATGTAAAGTTGTGACATATGCTGTTACACTGAAGAGCAAAATGGTAACAATGTTTTGATGTAGAGTTGAAGAAAAAGCTGTATACATACCCAAGGGAGTCGACCAGTATGCGCCAACATTGGTACAGTGAAGAAGAGACCTGGGATCAGATTTTGGTTGAGACTTGCTTGAATCTGGCAAAGAGCATGCCCAGAAGGAATCAGGCAGTGTTGTAAGCCAAACGTGTATTTACAAAATAATAACAAAATAATAAAAATAAAATTTGATTTTAGTCACAAAACAGTAACAATGCACAAGAATCTGCTTAAGTAATCATATGCTAAATAGTTGTAAGTCAAATATATATATATGAGATAGCCAAGATGGTTGTCTATAAAATGAAGGTAGTCTCACTCTCAAAGCTGTAGTGGATGGTGAGATACTGAGTCTGAAAGTCAAAAGTTGAAAACATTGTTACCCTTTTGCTTGTCAGTGTATGTGACACAGCCGAATATTATTATTTATTATTATTATTTTTTTTGGGGGGGTAATTATGACTTTTGCTATGATGCCCCATAATGCCTATGTCCTATATCAGATGCAGTACAAGCTAAGGAGTCCTATCAATGATGTACACACATTCTGGAGTCCTCTGTATTCATGAACTGCATCACCCACCATTGCAGTATAAATGATGGATGGTAGTAGGGGGAATGTGTTAAAAATAAAAATGATCAAAACAATATAGTTTGATTTAAAATCCCTGAAATTCATGATTTCATGTGAATGCAAACACTTTGAGATGAGATAAGTGTTCCCCCCCCCCCCCCAAAAAAACGTACCCTGCTGAACCATAAGAGAATGAACTAACATCTTTTTGCATGCCTAAGTGGGCTTCTCATAATGTCCTGTTACTATGACATCTTATGGAATCATACCTTGTATCATGGCAGTCAGTACATGGGCCATCACAAATCAATGGTTCCTAGTGGAGTACAGTATGTAAAGCAGAGTAGTTATTATCTCAAAAGTCTCTGGCATCTCTCTTTCCTGTAGAATGTAAGCTCTTAGGGTCAGTAGAATAGAGTGTAAGCTCACAGGGTCCTCTCTCCCTCCTGTAGTGTAAACTTTTATGGATAGTGGGGGTCTTCTCTGTCACCTGTAGAGTGTAAGCTCTTATGGTCAGCTGGGTCCTCTCTCTTTCCAGTAGAGTGTAGTGTCTTATGATCAGCAGGGTATTTTCTCTCTCCCTCCTGTAGAGTGTAATCTCTTATGGTCAGTAGGGTCCTCTCTCTTTCTAGTAGATTGTAAGCTCTTATGGTCAGTCGGAACCTATCTCTCTCCTGTAGAGTGTAACCTTTTATGGTCTGCAGAGTCCTCTTTATCTCTCTCACTCTCCTGTAA
This sequence comes from Anomaloglossus baeobatrachus, assembly GCF_048569485.1. Classification (NCBI taxonomy): domain Eukaryota; kingdom Metazoa; phylum Chordata; class Amphibia; order Anura; family Aromobatidae; genus Anomaloglossus; species Anomaloglossus baeobatrachus. Next base: position 369,699,705 of record NC_134355.1, read on the forward strand.
ATTGTAAGCTCTTATGATCAGTCATACCTCTCTCTCCTGTGGAAAGTAAGCTCTTATGCTCAGTGGGGTCCTCACTATCTCTCTCACTCTCCTGTAGATTGTAAGCTTTTATAGTCAGCTGGATCCTCTCTATCTCCCCTGTAGAGTGTGGGCTTTTATGGTCAGCTGGGTCCTCTCTATCTATTATACTCTCCTGTGCAGTGTAAACTCTGATGGTCAGCGGGGTCCTCTCTCTTCTGCAGAGTCTAAGCTCTTATGGTTAGCGGGGGTCCTTGCTCTCTCCTGTAGAGTGTAAGCTCTTATGGTCATCGAGATCCTCTCACTCTCCTGTGGAGTGTAAGCTTTTATGGTCAGCAGGCTCTTCTCTCCCCCCTCTCTTGTACAGTGAAAGTTATTATGGTCTGTAGTGTTCCCTCACACTCTCTCCTGTAGAGTGTAAGCTCTTATGGTCAGCATTGTGCTCTCTTTGTATCACCTGTGTATTGTAAGCTTTTATAGTCAGCTGGGTCCTCTATCTCAACTGTAGAGTGTGAGCTCTTATGGTCAGCAGGGTCCTCTCTATCTCTTTCTCACTCTCCTGTACAGTGTAAGCTTTTATGACCAGCAGGGTTCTCTCTCTCCTGAAGAGTGTAAGTGTCGCGGGCGGAGGAGGGGACGCTGCGCTCACCCACTGCTCGGGTCCGGCTGCTGCTGCTCGGTGATGGCTCGAGCGGTGGGCCGGATCCCGGGGACTGAAGCGGCGTTCCTCGCCTGTGAGTGAAAGGGGGTGGTTTGGGTTAGGGATATTGTCCGTGACGCCACCCACGGTTCTGGTGAGTTTGGTGACACCACCGCTGCTCTGGACGGGGATCCCGGGAGCGGTGACAGGGAACAGCTTGGATGTTATTTCTCCCCTCCGTGGGTAGGGGGTTTGGTTGTCCCGGGGCCCGGTGAGGGGTAGGGATGGATGGCAGGCGGGTTACGGGGCCTTGTGAGGTGCAGGGTCGCGGGGGCAGCACTGTGCCGCACGGCACGAGTGGTACTCACTCAGCCAGTAATTTACACGGAGTCTCTGGTCAAACAAACGGCTGGATGGACGGGTCCCACAGGCGGCTGCAGTGTTTTCCCCCTGACCCCAGGTTGGTAGTGTAAGTCCTTTCCTGCACCTTCGTGTACGCTCTTCCTGCGCTCCGGTTTCCAGCTGGCTCCCCGGTTCGGTACCGGTGGGCCACCGCCCAGCCCCGGCTACCTACGGTTCCACCAAGACTGTCTTCCCGGCTCCCGCAGACGGCCACTACCGTCTGCCTCACTAGCTACACGAGGGACCTAGGCTCCAACCTAGGCCCCAGTCTGCGTCTGCCTCTCAGCATGACCTCCTCTCTCTTCCTCTGCCTGGACTTGTCTGTACCTGTTTCCTGCCTCAGGCCAGCTAAACTCCTCGGTGGGCGTACCCATCTGCCTCACTGGGGATGTCTGCTGTGAACTGCTGGGGGTGGGGGTGTGTGTGTGTTGTTACCTGTGGCCCCTGGCTTGTCCAGGGCGCCACATAAGCTCTTATGGTCAGCGGGCTCCTCTCTCTCACTCTCTCTGTCTCTCTCTCTCTCTTTCTCTCTCTCCTGTAGAGTGTAAGCTCTTATGGTCAGCAGGCTCCTCTCTCTCACTCTCTCTGTCTCTCTCTCTCTTTCTTTCTCTCCTGTAGAGTGTAAGCTCTTATTATCAGCAAGGTCCTACTTTTCTCTTTTGTAGAGTGTAAGCTTTTAAGATCAGTGGGGTTCTTTCTGTCTCTCTGACTTCTGTAGTAAGATCTTATGGTCAGTGGACTCTCTCTCTCTTCTCTCCATGTGTATTTTTTAGCAACTACAAGCTTTATAGTATTGACATTTCCGTAAAGTTATTTGCTGAAAAACAAATTTCTTGGACAAATTAGGTGAAGTCGTCAAATTTTAATTTAAAAAGATCAGCTTATCTCTAGTTAAAGGAGTTTCACTGGAGTCCATGATCTTCCAATTATGCCTGTTTGTATTAGTATCCATAGGCAATATGTTAAACTACCGTATATTTACTGCTCATGCTCAGCAGCACTCTATTACAAGACTGTACAAGCTACAAGTTGCTCAGATCTATGTTCTAGCATAATTAGAGCTTTATATATATATATATATATATTTATTTTTTTTTTAATTTATTTTCAAAATAGGGATTTTTTTCTAGGTGAGAATACGTCTCTAATAAAAACTTTACACAGATATTTATGTGGGTGCATCTCTAGAAGGAAAGATTCATTTTTTTACCCTCATGACTGTTGCTACCATTTGATTGGAAATTATATAAGCTTGATTACATTTCCTTGGGATTGACAATCAACGGTTATTAGCAAAGTCAAGTACTTGTCCCTATATAATTTTGATAATGATCTGCCAGGACATATAAAGATGAAGTTTGACCAGCTGGGTATTAAATGTGCCTTAACAAGTAGGAATTAGGATATTTAAAGGAATTTCGAGAATTTTGGGCAAAAATGTCTTCGAATACCTCAAGACTTAAAAAGAAAAATTACTTAAAAAAAGTGGAAGGGATGAAATGGCCCATGGTTATTTATAAGCTGTATGGTGACTACACGGAGTTTGATGAAGGAGCAACTGCAAGGCCAAAACGTTTTCCTAGTAGCTAGGGTAAAATCTACGACAAGTCCAAGAGACCATGCCAAGCTGAACACATAGTATATTCAAGAAGTCTGTCTAGGCTTTCCATGTGTCTTCAATTTCCCGGAATTGTTTAGTTTCTTCCAATTAAATGTTTTCATTTCCATTTCTTATTAACGCTTATGCTAAAATCCTGTCTAAATGTCTGTCTAAATGCGATTAGCTAGCATTTTGTGCCTAGATCTTACCAAAGAAATGACACTAAAATAGTCAACATCACATCCACCTTCATATAAATAAAGGTGTCAATCTGTTACAGGTGAGGTCTACAATTCAGAGAAAACACATACACAGCAAAGACGACCAATTGAAATCTGTGTAGAAGTGGTTTCCTGTTGGACTACAGACTAAAAAACCTATTTTGAAATATTAGGAATGGCTGTAAGATGTCCCACCATCAAAAGGAACATTAACCTCCCCACACAGTCTCGATAATCTACAACATAACAGTGTCTGGAGGGACGGGGGGGACCTGCCCGAGTATGTAGGGCAATGGCAGTCAGAACTGAGAAAGACTTTTTCCAAAGAACAGTGGTATAAGTCATATAACCTAACACACAAATCCACCATCTCATGTAGAATGCAGGAACTCAACTATAAAATCCTTGCACGGTGGTACAGGACACCCGCCAGGCTCCACAGAATGTTTCCAGAGGTCTCAGACACTTGCTGGAGGTGTCAGTCCTCTGTGGGCACAATGCTACATGTTTGGTGGTCTTGTCCAGGGATCCAGGGATTATGGGAAGACGTCTTTGCTCTCTATAGTCATTTACATCAAGTGGGAGTGACACCCTCGCCGGAAGTGGCACTCTTCTCAATGTACGGGGGGGCAATCTCTAAGGCGAAGAGAGGTCTGCTCTCATACTTCATGATCTCAATGAGACAGATCATACCGAAACATTGGAGGTCCACCTATACATTGAGAAGAGTAGACTGGGTGGGGGCTATGGATGCCCTGAGACGTTTGGAAGAGATAAGAGCATTTGATGAAGGGAGAGACTCACTATGCTTTTCCACCTGGTATCCGTGGCTTCAATTCAGATAAACACAACAATTCCAATCCTGGTTACATACGGGCACGCTGCCACACTGATGTTTGGCGGGGCGAAGTGGCCCTCCTGATGGGAGGGTGGTGTGGTGCGACGTCACAGAACCCTACAGAATCTCCCCTTCTCTCTTTCTCGTGTTTTCCTTCTTCTCTTCTCTTTCTCCCTCTTCTTCTCCTTTCATCCCTTGCTTTTCTTTCTTTCCCCTCTTTTCCTTCTCTTGCTTATCTAATTAGTGTACATAGGTTTACTTGTTGAAATATATGGCAAGATTATACAGAATGATATTGGCATCTACATATTAAATAGAACAAAAGGTAAACGATTGATATATACTTGGGATAAGATGTCATTAAGGATGTTATGAAGAATTTTTCTTGTAAGACCTACGATAAAGTTCACTGTAGTATATGCTGTATAAGATTTAAATGCCCAGACCAAACTGCAACTTTTCCATATTCTGTAAAACCGGGCACTACAAAATTATATATATTCATGCTTTGTTATATAATTTTTCTTGAAAACAATAAAGAAATATTAAACGAAAAGGAACATTAAAAATAATAATAGGTAGTAAAAAAATGGAATATGTAAAAATACCTAAGGACCAATATATGGTACTCCAGCAAACAAGGAAACAAGGAAGGGGTGGGGAAGGAGATGTTAAAAGAAGTGGGTTGTTGTTTCTTGGCACTTTTCTTATTGGGCATGTTTTTTTTTCTTTTTTATGTGTTCTATTTATTGTACATTATGCATTAATTAAGAAAAAAAAGAATAAAAAACGGCAAAAAAATGATTAAACACAGTATATATATTGCATAAAACCTACAGATTTCATTGCTAACCCAAAAAGGGTCAGTTTGAAAGTAAATAGAAAGTGTCAATCAGTGGCATTAAAACTTATACAACCTACGTATATGACCACACAAATTTAAAAAAATATATCAATCTTTATTATTGCACAATTAGTAAAACCACATATAGACATGACTAAAACAAAGGCAGATGTGATGCAACGGTGAGAATAATGAAGGAAACAAGGCGCAATATGAGCACAGTAAATGGCACTTCACATGATAATTTAAAAATGATTCATGTAAAAAGCAAAAAGATATAGGTGCAGAGAACTGTCTTCTAAGAATTACGTGAGATCATATATAAAGGAGACAAATGCTGTAAAGCTGTCTCATATAGGAGCAAAATCCTTAAGGGGAATCTGTCAGCAAGTTTTTGGTATCTCATCTGACAGAAATATAATATAGGCAAGGAGATTCTGAATCCAATGACCTATCACATAGATTACTGAGTGCAGCCTCTCTGAATCAATCAAAGAATTTAGAAGCAGGAACACAGCAGGGCTGAGATAACTGCCCCCCTTCCCAACCCACACCAGGCCCTCAATAGATTTGTGCATTGACTGTGAGGTGTCAATCACAGCAAGGGCTTAATCACAGGGTAATAAAATCATTAGTTTGCGTAAACAACAGCTCACACACCGATAAGAGAAGCACAGTTGCTTTTTGTCTTTTAACCCTGACAGCATGCTTTCCTCAGCTTACATAGCAAAAACCTGCTGACAGATTCCCTTTAATCACAACTAATAAAGAGCTTGAGGAAGCAGGGTGAAACTGGCATTGGGGCACGGGGTCACACATCTCAGACTGTTTACGTACATGTATGACACCTATACAAATATTTAGCCTATCTATGACTTACTTATAGTGTTCTGCAGCTATTTCATTGTAATGCATATATACTATCATACTGGCACTATGCACTTTACTTATTCATACCATCATTATACCTTATCTTTTACTTGGTATATTATGCTGCCACTAAACTAATTTAGCTTATTACTATTTGTCGCATTTAATTGCAGCTATTTGGTTGTGATGATTATTTGATTACTTCTGAGTGATAATGTCGCGGGCGGGGAGGAGGGTGTCGGCACACCGCGCTCACCCCTTCTGCTCGGGTCCGGCAGCTGCTCAGTGGTGGCTCGAGCTGTGGGCCGGATCCCGGGGTTTCTCGAGCGACACTCCTCGCCCGTGAGTGAAAGGGGGTGTTTGTTGGGTGAAGGGATTGTTATAGTTCGTGACGCCACCCACGGTTGTGGTGATTGCACCACCGCTGCTCAGTGTGGGGGTCCCGGGGATGGTGATGCGGAGCAGCCAGGTGTTGTGTTGCCCCTCCGTGGGTAGGGGTTGGTGATCCCGGGGCCCGGTGATGAGATGTAAAGTGTAGGGCCAGGAGGGCGCAGGGACGCGGGGGCAGCACTGTGCCTTGCGGCACTATGGTACTCACTCAGCCTGACACACGGACACAGTTTGTACGGTAAACCAACGACTGGTAGGACGGTCCCACAGACGGCTGCACCTGCACTCCCGGTAGGTGACGGTGATGTCCCTCTTCCTTGCACCTGTGTTGACTGATGGTAGCGGTGGATTCCCTCCGGTTACCCGCTCCCTGACTGCAATCTGGGCCGGAGGAGCTCTACACTTTGCCCGCAGGCGCTGGCCCTGAGAAACTGGTGCCGTGGCGGTGGCGGTGTCTCTCCAATACGGGTTGGGCTGTTGCCTTCAATCGGGACTTGGTTGTTGGGGGATCTGCGTCCCCGTCACTGACGGATTTGGCAAATCTGGCGACTCCTAGCCTTGCCGGGGTCCGAGAGGCCCCTGCCCTGGTGCTGACTGTCCTTCGGAACACTGCTCCAGACCACCGGGCACACAGCCAACGGGGTCCTTCCAGGAACTTCCAAACGGCCCCCCTCCAGACAGTCACCGCCGTTGCTGACCTTGCTGTTCTGGCCCTCACAAAGCTGGACCCTTCAGGCTGTCTTTCTCTTCTGTCACTTTACTTGCTTTTCCTCCTTTTCTACTTTCACTTTCACTTTCTAAACTCCTCTCCTCCCTGGGCTCAACTGCACTCAAGCCCTGCCTGGGCTAATCTGCTGTTCACTCAAGCTCGTCCCTGAGCTGACTGCCTGGTTTCTTCCTGCCTCCAGAGTTGTGAGCTCCTCGGTGGGCGGAGCCAACCGCCTGGCCCACCCCCTGGTGTGCATCATCAGACTCCTGGAGGAAGGCAACAAGGATTTGTGGTTAGCTGTGATGTGCCTACCTGGAGTGTGGGGTGTGGTGGTGTTGTGACCTGTGACCCCTGGCTTGCCCAGGGCGACACAATAACAATACACATTGAACCACTGTCAGCAGTGAATTATATATTCTAAAAGTAATTGTGTTCTAATACTTTGATCTATACCGGCTTATGGTGACGATCTTGTAATATAGGCTTACATATCTATTGTTCTGTTTTAGTATACAAGCTTCTTTATTAGTCTGTCTGGGTATTACCCCACCTGTTGCTACCTTGCATTTTTTCTAATGCATATTCATATTTAAAGAGGTTGTCCATAACTTTACATTGATGGCTTATCCTTAGGATAGGTCATCAATGTCTCATCGGCCGGGGTCCCACACCCAACACCATGCTGATCAAGTGTTCTCAATGCCAGACGGAAATACTCAGTTTTGGAGCTGCCCCTTCAACTGATAGCAGCCGTGGCCAGTAGCACATTACTGTACATCCTCCTGCTACGGATTTGACTGGAAGGAGGATGTGCAGTTCCCAGCCACTATCCATTGACAGGGCAGCTCTGTAACTGCATTTCTGGCTGCCTTCTGCCACCGCCGGGACTGAGAACAGCTGATTGGCGAATCAGGCCAATCAGACATTGATGACCTATCCTAAGAATAGGCTCTCAATGTAAAAAGAGTGGGCAACCTTTTTAAAATATGTTTTTAATAAATATTTAATTTATCAATTAGTGGGTTTTTGGTACTGATTTCATACCCTTGGGATTGAGTGTTGTAAAACTATCTCAGTAGAAAAAGGTACCATATAAACCACATAGTTTGAACAAGTGAGAAATGCCTATTGCATTTATAAGTAATAAAGTCTAGTGCCTTGTATGTGTTACCTTGTGGCACCCGAGGCATGAGGCCCGTGGTACAAGGCACTGGACTTTTTTATTTATAAATACTATAGTCATTTCTCACTTGTTGAGTTGTTGAGTGGTTTATATGGTACCCTTTTCTACTAAGATAGCTTTACAGCATTGGTCTTTCATATATGAGGTGATGTAATTCTCAGAAGACATTCCTCCAAACCTATATCCCTTTGCCATTTACATGAATCATTCTTAAATCATGTGAAGTGCCACTTTTTGTGGTCATATTGTGCCTTCTTACCTTTGCATCACATCCTTTGTTTTATTTCATGTCTATACGTGGTTTTACTAATTAATATATTTTTACATTATATTTAATACATTAATATATTTTTTAATTTGTGTGGTCATATTTGTAGGTTATATTCAGTATATATTGCAGCTTAAAGGGAATACTGACAGCTGATTCAGCACTGATGGACTGCAATGCAAGCTGTCAGTCAGTACCGTGGCATGTGTAGAGGTGCCTCTGTGTACACAGTGTACTGAAGGTGCCTCTAGGACTGAAAGCCGGAGGAATAAAGTTCATTTGTTCTAGGTAACCAGGCTTTCAGTGCAGCGGCTGCACAGCTTTAGAATGCTACTAACCTACAGATTGCTCTGATATCTGTAGGTTAGTAGCATTTTTTGACATGACAGGCTCCCTTTCAGTTGACTTTCACATGGCAGTTACTGTAGTATTTCAGACTGTATTTTGCATCAGTATCTGTAAGCAAAAGACAAGAATAGAGCCAAAGCCATGACACTTTTTCTCATGTCTAAGTTACACTCCTACTTTTAACTTACGTAGGATTCATGCAAATGTACCGCCCTGCTCTCGGCAGCCAAGCTGCTCAGATCCGGTCCTTCTGTGGGTGGCTCGAGGGTCACCGGACCCGGGGGGTCTCGCGGTCACTTCGAGTGAAAAGGGGGGTGTTGGGATGGTGGATGTAGGAAGTATATGTACGGGCTGGGCTGTATGGAGTTCGTGACGCCACCCACGGTATGTGGTGATATTGTACACCACTGCTGCAGTTACGGGGCACACCGGGGGAGATGTTGTGCAGCAAGTTGTTAACCCCTGCGTGGGCAGGGATGGTGGCCCCGGGACCCGTTGGGGTTTGGCGGTGCTGGGAGATGGGCGACCACAGGGTGCTGATGTACTCACTATTAGAAAACACACGAGTCTCTGGTAAACCAAGGTGATGGTGGTCGGTGCCCGCAGCCGGCTGTGTTCGGGTTCCCCCACCTGGCTGGTGGTCTCTGTCTTTCTCCTGCACCTGTTTTAGAATGGTGGACTGCCTGTGCTTGCAACTTCAGGAGTCCGCTCCTGGCTAAGTGTCGCCTAAGGAGACCTTTGCCCGCAGACGCTGGCCCGTGGGATCTCTGAGCTGTGGCGGTGGCCTGTTATCCCCCTCGGTGGGCTGTTGCCTTCAATCGGGACTTTGGGTGAGACAGGACCTCTAGTCCTGGCCGCAATCAGTTAATTAACCAGTTCCAGTCACTTCTGGACCTAGCTTAAGGGTCTGAGTACCCCCCTGTGTGCTCCGGTTTCCGAGTCAGTTCTTCGGGTCAGTACCGGCGGGCTACAACCCTGTCCCGGTCCACCACGGTTCCACCGAGCCGTCTTCCCGGCTCCTGCAGACGGAGACCGCAGTCTGCCTCCTAGCCAAAGGCACCAGGGCTCCTACCCTGGTACCTCTCAGTTTGCCTCAGGCCCAGACACAGGCCTGACCTCCACTCTCCTTGAACTCTACAACTGATCTGTCTGAACTCCTCTCTTGTTTTTCCCCACCCCGGGCTGTCTAAGACTCCTCGGTGGGTGTCTTCCAACTGCCTGGTTCCGCCCCCTGGTGTGTCTATCAAGCCCTGAGAGGGTGACTAGGGTTTAAAGGTTGGCTGTGTGTTACCTGTGAGGGAAAGGTGTAATGCGGGGCCCTATTTGTGACTACCTGGCCCGGCCAGGGCGTCACACAAACATCCGTGCAAATCAGTACGAACTAGAACCGCATTGTACAGACTGGCCGCAGGTCTGCCGACCAGAGCATGGCGGCTTTATGTATCACTGCGAGGCCGTGACGCTTGGGTTGGAAGAGCCGCAGCAGTACATGCATTGAAGACCGAAATAGGACCTCATGTACTGATGTGTAATAATTACCAAGAAGCATAAGTGATTGCTTAACACTTTCATCTGTAGGGATCATAATAACATTTCTAATAATTACAATAATTAATTTGGATTTTGTAATTTTCATTTGGGAGAAACCTATCAATATAATATTAATATATTAGTTTTCTACTTCTAGTTCTATTTCCTAGTGGTGCCCGGTATGTGGTAGGTCAGGCAATATGAGTAGACATCCCTTTTTGAATAGGCTTAACTCACATGTCATTAAATTTACCCTTCCGAAGATATATTCACTATAAGACCGCATTCAGACAGCCATCCACAGGTACAACACTTACCCATTATAGTCCACAGAGCTGTCCATCTGCCCTTGTTTTTACACGGACTATGAATCCATGTGAACCACACAAAAACATATCTGTTTTTTTTGCAGCACGGATGACAAGGGACAAAATGAGTCTGTGGGTTTGTGAAAAGCATGTACACCACATGGATGACATCAATGTACCATTTGTGTTTAACATTACAAAGCATAGGAGAAACTTTGTAATCTATGAATTTATTTATCCCTCCATGAAAAATACTGATGTCACACTGACCAAACACTGATGATATACAGATCTTAAACAATGACGACACCGTTATACTGACTTCTGAATGAAGCCAACTGTATTTTCAGTCTGACTTGCCCGCCCCAGGATCAGGGTACTCAGAACCGGGCTGGATTAGTCCAGAGATGTCAGTGGTGGCGGTGCTCGGTTCCGTGACCCTGGCAGAGTCATTTAATAAAAGAAGGGGAATGATGGCTATTTACAGTTGGATAAAATTCGTGATGCCACCTGTGGTTTTTGCAGCTATGAGGCTGCGGCTGCTAGACGGGACCCCCGGGGATGGTGTTATGGCAGCTGAGGTATTTCTGCTCCCCACAGGTGGAGCGGGTAACCCCAGGGCAACCGTTAGGAGAGTCAATGGTAGGGATCAAGTAAACTTCAGCAGCAGGAGCGGGATGTCTGGAAGGGTGTAGTACTTCTAGCGGTATTCTTCAGGACTGACAGGGCACGGGAAGAAGTAAGCAACACAAGGGCTGCGGTTCAAGATGTCTTTACTCACTTATTGTTCCTTGCCCACAGGGCGCCGGTCTCCACCATGATGGGCTCCAGGCGTTCCCGAACTCCTCGGTTCCTAGTGACGGTTGTGTGACCTGGTGGGGCTCTTCCTCCATGCACCTGTTTGTAATTGGTGGGTCCTCGTGGCCTGGAGCATTCTGGGGTCCCCTCTTGGTCTCACTGTCTTGGCCCGTACGGCAGGCAGCTTGAACCTCTCAATGGGTTGGACCTCTGTCCCAATTCCCAGGTTCTAGGTCTGCTGCTGTGCCCCGGACACTTTGGTTGGCCAAGAAATGTAAAATCTGCTCTCCTGGTAGATTTATTAGGCGAGTCTAAAGCATCCCCTAATCTAGGGTTCTACACCTCGTCTGTGCTCGTTCCTGTGAGTACCGACACCATACTCTCTCAGCGACCATACTCCTTTTTCCACCAAAGTCACTAATTGAGCTCCTCCCTCGACCAAAGTCCCTTCCTCGCTCTGCGTCAACTCCTAACTCTGTCAACGGTAACTTTCTAACTTAGCTCCACCCACTAAGCTCCACCCCCTAGATAGTTCTAGATACAGTGCACGGGGATTAAGTAACATTACCAGGTTACTTGTCACAATGCATTAATGGGACCTGCCCCAGCTCTGATCTAATGTGTGAGCTAATCTGTTGTGTGTTGGGATGCGGTGTTGTGTGGAACCGACACTGATCACCCAGGAATCCGGGATGAGCACAGCACCTAAAATCAGGTGCCGTACCCTGTGGCTACTGAAGCCTCAGGGGCATCACACGTCCGAGTTCTGTCTGTAAAAAAACCCATCACATAAATATCACTAGTACCAATTTTATTCAATTAAGCTGTTTGCATGGATATATTTTTTTCACAAACTGAATCTGCTTGTGAAAAACTACCAGCATGTATCAGTAACTTGGTTTAAGAGCGTTTTGCAAGACAAGCAAAGCTTTTTACAAATTTGTGACTTGGTTTAAGAGCAATGTTTTGCAAGAAGAGCAAATACTCACCATGCACACTTCCAGTTCTGTCCTTTCAACAGGCTCTGACCCTCTCTGGAGGTACATTTCTGTAAATATGTACTGTATACAGTATACCATTGTACAGTATATACTATATAACATTTATATCAATTTGCATTTGTGGATGCAGTATTTAACTTTTTTTTCTGCAAACCAGTATAGCACATTGCTTATACTGTACCTCTCATACACCAACAATTCTATTGTAAGCTGAAGTGCAGGTTGACTAGCTTTATATGTTTTTTACTGTACTGTACAGTATTTTGTATTAGTGTACTGTAATAATTTTAGGTGAATACAGTACATTATTTTGTATTACTGTAATAAGTTTGTATAAATACAGTAAATATTTTTGGGTTGCGGAACGAATTATCTGTGTTTCAATTATTTCCTATGGGAAAATTCGCTATATTTTATGTATCATTGTCACATGGCCCTGCACTTTGTTGTCTATTGCTTTTATTTTCAATACTGATGTATAACATTGATGCCATTCAGGTGCCATACGGATTGCATATGAATGATAGTTGAGATGAAATTTGGCAGTTATTCTGGTAGAAACTCAGATTTTTTTCTATTCATTTTTGTGAACTTAGCCTAAAGTAATTTTTCTTTTTTTGTCTTGTGGTATTATTTGATACCAATTTATCCATGTCCCCAAATAAAACATATAGAAAGAATTGTTATAATAGGGGAACCTAGTTAACCTTTAGGCAGTTCAGTTTTTAAGGGTAAGGAACAAACTGACAATATCAGTCTGTATCTCTACTCAAGACTAAAGCGGGCTTTACACGCTATGATATCGTTAATGAATTATTGTCGGGGTCACGGTGTTTGTGACGCACATCCGGCGTCATTAACGATATCGTAACATGTAACAGTTATGTGCGACCTAAAACAATCGCAAAAGCAGCAAAAATCATTTGCCGCGGAGAGGTCGTCCTAAAACAAAAATCGTTTTCTTTTTATTAGCGATGTTGTTCCTCGTTCCTTCGGCAGCACACATCGCTATGTGTGGTACCGCAGGAGCAATGAACATCTCCTTAACTGCCTCCACCGGCAGTATGGAAGGAAGGAGGTGGGCGGGATGTTTACGTCCCGCTCATCTCCGCCCCTCCGCTTCTATTGGACGCCTGCCATGTGACGTCGCGGTGACGCCACACGACCTGCCCCCTTAGAAATGATGCGGTTCACCGGCCAGAGCGACGTCTCAGGACAGGTAAGTCCATGTGACGGGGGTGTAAGCGAGGTTGTGCGCGACGGGCAGCGATTTGCCCGTGTCGCACAACCCATGGGGGCGGGTACAATCGCTTGCGATCTCGCTAGCGAGATCGCAGCATGTAAAGCCCACTTTAAACTGAAGGACCTCTAGGCACAGCAGAAATGCTTGTCGAAATGTCAACCATAGAGAAGAAAACACTAATCTGAAAACACAATGTCGTACTGCTTGGTCTCATAATTAGTCACAATATCCATAGATTTGATTGTATAAACTTCAGTTAAATACTTTACATTGTCAGTCAATATAAATCAATACCTTTGATTGATTTGTGATCCTATATTGTTATGGTTGAATTAATGGGGTATTTTTGTTTGCTTTTTTTCATTGCTTCTAAGAAATAGCTACCAGGCTTCTTTGAGGCATCACATTTCAGTTGAGAAACCACCAACATTATGTCAAGGGTGACACTAAACTCAGTGACTCTGATGACTGATCCCGGAGGATTTATGGCTAGCAACTGGGATCACTGTTGGCTATTTTTGAGTAATGACTACAGCCATGCTGAAGTTGGGGACAACCATATGGTGTATTTTTTTTTCTGTTTTGTGGCAATGTAGTGTAGTGATGGGACAATACTTAAGTTTTTTCTATTTCCTTCATTTTAATGTTATTTCACATAAGTTATTGAAGTAAATTTTGTCTGTCATTTATTTCTTTTTTATGTATTTCTCTTGAAATAATTTAGAAGCATGAAATGGAAAATATGATATTTTTGAATGAAATTATATTTTTCCATTTTTCTATAATTTATCCTATTTTAGATTTCATGGAACTGTTTTGGAAGGATTGTTCTAACCTTTAGTCTTTCAAGTGTATTACATGATTTAGATATCAATAAGGAATACTACTATTAATATTATATGTCTAAGTGTTATAAAATATTCACTTTTAAATTTTTCATTATTACAAATGAACATAAATATGCAGAACATGGTTCTTGTGGTTAACACCATGTGTAATTAAATGACTATTATAGTAAATTAGCAGACTCTAATAGATTTTGGGATTACAACAATACAAACGGATTTAATGTACAGTGTTCACAAGGACTTATTATATGACACCAGTGATGAGTGAGCATGCTTGGGGTGCGCAGGTACTCGCGGAGCTCAGCCAAGTATCACAGATGCTCTGATATTTAGTCCATGAAACAATGACCACAACGCACATGTGTGCTTCACTGCATGATGTGTAGTACCCATCTCTAAATGGTTCTTCCAGGGAATAAAACACCCTTTTCAGATCTGGTGTGACCAAAAACAAAAATGCTCTGAGTATGGCTGGATGTATGTGGGTGGAGACCAGAACAGGCCAATGATAGACTTTCCATAATCCGTATTACTCGCGTCTGACCTACTAGAAGTGAGGAATGCGCATTCAAGCATTTTAGTGATCTCCCATCACTACATGACATATTTGTTGAAATATGTTTGTTACTTGTATGTATTAATTCCACTTTCTATTGAGTAGACATTTTCTTCTTTCTATTGTAAAATAACATGATGGCTTTCTGATGTCTATACACCTTCCATATCTATCAGCCAGATATCCATTTGACTGATATCTAGTCTTTGAATCTTTAAGACTTCCCTATATACATCTTCTTATCTGATCCAAATGGAACAAGATTTAAGATGTACTCTCTTCTAAAGCCATCTTTCTTCTGAGGAGAGTTACATTTATAATCCACTGGTATTTATATTATACTAGAAGGTGGCCCGATTCTACGCATCGGGTATTCTAGAATTTACGTATTGTGTAGTTCATGTATGATTTTTGTTATATATATATATATATATAGAGAGAGATGTTGTTGTCTGTAGTTACGAAGTGTTTGTGTAGGCGCTGTACATGTTCTGGGTGTTGTCTGGGTGTGACGGGGGGTGAGAGCGGTGTTGTATGTGTGTTGCGTGTGTTGCGTTGTTTGTGGAGCGCTGTGTGTCTGTAGCGTTGTGTGTGTGTGTTGCGCGGTTTGTGTGTGTGTGGTGTGTTTTGGGGGGAGGTATGTTTTGTGCAATGTGTGTGTTGTGCGGTATGTGCGTATATTTGTGTGTGCCGCGGTGTTTGTGTGTTGGGTGTTGTGTGTGTGCAGCGTTGTCTGTGTGTGTGGGTGTCTGTGTAGGGCAGTTGTTTGTGGTTCCCAGTGTGTGTGTGTGTGTGTGGTGTGTTGTGCAGTGCGCGCGCGCGTGTGTGTGTGTGTGTGTGTGTGTGTGTGTGCATCAGCCTCTCTTCTCTCAGCCTACCTCTCCCAGCCTCCCTCCTCCCAGCCTCCCTCAGCATCAGCCTCCCTCTCCCAGCCTCCCCAGCATCAGCCTCCGCCAGCATCAGCCTCTCTCCTTCCAGCCTCCTCCAGCATCAGCCTCCCTCTCCCAGCCTTCCCCAGGATCAGCCTCTCTCCTCCCAGCCTCCGTCCTCCCAGCCTTCCCCAGCATCAGCTTTCCCCTCCCAGCCTCCCTCAGCATCAGCCTCTCTCCTCCCAGCCTCAGCCTCTCTCCTTCCAGCCTCCCCCAGCATCAGCCTCTCTCCTTCCAGCTTCCCTCAGCATCAGCCTCCCCTTCCCAGCCTTCCCCAGGATCAGCCTCTCTCCTCCCAGCCTCCTTCCTCCCAGCCTCCCTCAGCATCAGCCTTCTGCTCCCAGTCTCCCCCAGCATCAGCCTCCCCATGCATCAGCCTCCACCAGCATCAGCCTCTCTCCTTCCAGCCTCTCTCCTTTCAGCCTCCCCCAGCATCAGCCTCCCCTTCCCAGCCTTCCCCAGGATCAGCCTCTCTCCTCCCAGCCTCCTTCCTCCCAGCCTCCCTCTCCCAGCCTCCATCAGCATCAGCCTTCCGCTCCCAGTCTCCCCCAGCATCAGCCTCCCCAACCATCAGCCTCCACCAGCATCAGCCTCTCTCCTTCCAGCCTCCCCCAGCATCAGCCTCTCTCCTTCCAGCCTCCCTCAGCATCAGCCTCCCGTTCCCAGCCTTCCCCAGGGTCAGCCTCTCTCCTCCCAGCCTCCTTCCTCCCAGCCTCCCTCAGCATCAGCCTTCCCCTCCCAGTCTCCCCCAGCATCAGCCTCCCCAAGCATCAGCCTCCACCAGCATTAGCCTCTCTCCTTCCAGCCTCCCCCAGCATCAGCCTCCCCAAGCATCAGCCTCCACCAGCATCAGCCTCCCTCGTCCCAGCCTCCCCCTCCCAGCCTCCCCCAGCATCAGCCTCTCTCCTCCCAGCCTTCCCCATGATCAGCCTCTCTGCTCCCAGCCTCCTCCAGCACGCCGTGCTCCTCTGCCGACACTCACACACCCGATCGCATCCACTCACACACACCCGATCGCATCCACTCACACACACCCGATCGCATCCACTCACACACACCCGATCGCATCCACTCACACACACCCGATCGCATCCACTCACACACACCCGATCGCATACACTCACACACACCCGATCGCATACACTCACACACACAGACACTGACGATATCGCACATACGCGCTTATACTCACAACATCCGGGGATATCACATGCTTCTGGCCATGTGATCCTCCGGCAGGTCCTGGAAGATCACAACAGCACAGTATCGAGGCCGAGAAGCAAGCGATATCCCAGGATGTTGTGAGTATGTGGATGCGATGTGATGTGTGTGTGTGAGTGAGTGTGATCTGATTTGTGTGTGTATGTGTGTGCTGTTATGTGTGTGCTGTTATGTGTGTGCTGTTATGTGTCTGTATTTTCCGCCGCTGCAGGACCTTGATGTGTGGATGCGATGTGATGTGTGTGTGAGGTGTGTATGAGAGTGAGTGTGAGCCGGTGTACACTGGTAACTATGATACACATCGGGTAACTAAGGGACCTTAGTTACCCGATGTGTATAATGGTTACCAGCTTTCACGGCCTCCGTGAAGATCCCAGCATCGCAAGGTTATGTCTGGCGCTGCTGGGATCCTGACGGAGCCGGTGTAGAAGCAAGCGATATCCCAGCATGTTGTGATGTGTGATGTGTGAGGTGTGTGTGAGAGTGAGTGTGAGAGTGAGTGTGATCTGATGTGTGTGTGTACTCACCTGGGAATCGGGGCTCCGTGTCAGTTGGGCCACAGCGAGCGTGCATTGCGTGAGGGGGGCGGGGCCTGCAGAGAGCCGGGGCGAGAGGCCAATCCGTGTGGGGGGGCGGGGCCATGGCGAGCCCAGCGGCCAATCAGCTTTGTGTCACCGTAAGGACACAATTTCGGAGCATGACAGACAGACAGATAGACAGACAGATAGACAGACAGACAGACAGACAGACAGACAGAATAAGGCAATTATATATATAGATAGTTAGTGACTACAAAGGAATTTGTCCCAGCTTTTTGCTATATAATCTGAGACCAGCATAATGTTAAGACAGAGACCCTGATTCCAGTGGTGTCACTTTCTGCCCTGTTTGCTGTAGTTTTTATAAAATCACTGTTTTATCAGCTCTAGATCACTATAGTGCGAGTAAATCTGCTGCCATATAGTGCTCCATATTCATGAGCTCTGTATAAACACATTGCAAACACTGATTTGCAGATTTCTAGCTATGCACAGTTTCCTAGAAAGCTATCAATCACTGGTGTGGGTGGGATTATACAGAGCTCAGGATTCAGAGAACTGGTGGAGAACTTCAAAACTGCATCAAACAGCTTAGTAAGAGTATGTGCACACAAAGTATTTTATACAGAAATGTCATCATTTCTGCATCTCTTATCACAATAAACGCAGCAGCAGAAACATACTTTTCATGTGTTTTTGATGTATTTTTTCCTTGCGTTTTTGATGCAGATAATTCCAATACATTAGTATGGATGAAATTCATAGCAAAAAAGGTGAACAAATTTACTTGCTGTAAATTTGAATTTGCACAAAATCTGCAAGGAGAAAATACTCAATGTGTGCATGAGACTTCAGGATTCTCATTCACTTTACTGGGGCTAGGAAGTTCTTCAGGCCCATACATCACATATTTTCTCATTCTGGTATGAGCAGGCCCAGCATGTTTTGGCACATGCGCACAATTGGCCGCTCTCCCGGTTCTTGTAGCTCCTGTGCAACTGTGACGTGTCAGCATCCATGGGGATCACGCATCTAGCGATATGTAATTAAAATCATTGTATATAAACTTACCTTTGGTTCACATAGCAGACATTATCTAGTCCTGATGAAGCTGCCTTGAGCAGCGATACATATGGGGTTAATCCCCGCCACTTCCATGCTATACTTTGGCTATCGCACCTAGCTCTAATTTGGATACTGTATTTGGGTTTTTCACATTGACGTGCAAATATTGTTGTTAGTGAGAATTTACTCATATTCATTGATCATCATCCAGGTTGTAGACATTTACACCGATTTATACCTTGTCAGCCTATTTTGATTTTTTTTATGACATGTGCTTGACATGACCCATGTGTTAGAATTCATATTATTAGGTCTGTCCCCTATTTGTGGTTACCAAACTCGTTGGGTGCTTTATAAGTCTTTGTATTTTATTGCTGTATTCTGCAGTGAGGATGAGTTTTCTTTTTGGATATTGTACCCGCTGGTTTTAGATGTTTTTATGTGTCTTTAATAAACATTTGTATATTGTTAACCATTTGTGGTGTGCTTAGTTTTTGCTGGTGCTTTTTGAGCTCCACATTCAGTCCTTTACCAGCATTGAGCACCTTTAATTTCTGTATTGATAGTAACTATTTCTGTGCATCTTGCATTTTTAGTATTAATCCTTCAGGTTCTGCTCTGAAAAATGCATCAAAAATACAACAACCTTAGTGATACATCACTGTAATCGGGGTGTATTTTCGTACATTATGCTGCTCTCAGATGGGGTAGCAAAAACCTGGTGATAGATTCCCTTTCAAAAAATAAAATTGAATAAAATGTTGACTCGTAGATTTATAATATTATTTATATATCACATTTCCTTTACTAGGAAGCCATCATATTGAAGGAGAAGTCTGATCTGTCAGCATCATGTTGGGCATTCTGGGCTTAGCAGTCTAGTGTTCCACAGCAAATAATTATACATTTAGTTTAATGTGAACTCGACTGTTTTTAGTCTAGCCTGCTTATATAGTTTGTTGTAAGAAAACTAGTATACATACAGTACATTCATACGTGTCAGGATATATCATCAGATACGCCATGCCAGGACTTTGTATCAAACTTTCCAGTAGTAGTTTTCATCTCATATTACTTTATAGATATTAAGTCATGTCAGAAAAATCCAAATTATAATTGAAACGATCTGTGAAATTTCTAGATCATTTATACACCTTTCAACATACCAGTAATCTAATCAAATGTGGTCATTTTTAATCTTTAATGGTATATGAGTCAAGTTCATGGATGCAAAAGAAATAAGTTTCCATTTCTCCAAATCTGTACATAGTGTCTAATGTAAGATGGCTAATGGTAGCTATTTCTTTTCCACTCTTGCCTCCTATTAGCTTTTCTCAAGACTCTAATGTTGTTTATTATTATATTGAGTAAAACAATCTATTTTTTTTATTCACGCTTCACATGAAGTATATGCAAGGTAGGATTTAATGTTTGTTTTAATGTAGCCAATTCTGTTGCATTAATCTTTCCTATTTTATTGTATTTTGATTGTCTTCTCTATTATTAAAGAGGTGGTCCACTACAAAGCATAGTGACCCCATCGATGTCAAGCTGAAACAGAAGACTTTTTCTAAATACCTTCTGTTGTCAATTCTGCCTGTGAGCGGTGCGATTGCGGTCCGCTCATCCCCATCACGTGACTCGGGCTGCAGTGTCCTCTGATGTCCGGTGATGTCACGTCAACATCCGGAATTGGAAGTTGACCTGGCATCTCTGAGGCAGGACCCAATCTCCGTGAGTGACTGGGCTGTGGGTGGAGTTTCATCACATGTCACAGCCCATCATCTCATATGCTCTTTCCTTCACCACCGAATGCTGCAAGCAGGAGCAATGCTGGGCTGTGATGTGTGGTGAAACTTCGCAAACAGCCCAGTCACTCACAGAGACTGGGTCCAGCCTCAGTGATGCCAGGTCAACTAACAAATACGAAACAAAATAACATTGAACCAAGGCACATCTCGCAGCAAAATCAACGCCACTCCAAAGGCATATGAGAGACATACAAGAACTGGAGCCATCCAGGGCTATTCATAAAATATCCAAACTTTATTACATATAAGGATAAAAATAGGTTTCACTTGTTACAATTTATATAAGGTGCTATTAAAGGACAAAGGTGAAGAACCACATAAGTATGGGGAGCGAGGGTGAGAACCACCCTAATAATGAGAAGTGAAATTAGTAGGGACTGAAGAAAGTGAACATATTCATCAGTGGCCGGCAAGCATGGTACCCCTGTCTTTACGCAGATTATGAACAATGTATAGCCAAGTGGGCATCAAACCATTACAGCAGGGCAGAGGCACCAAATTACAGCCAGTCACATCAGGAAAAAGTAAAGTAACAGTCCCAAAACTTACACATAATGATGAGGGTGGTCACCAAAGCATCCCACACCAGAAAAACGGAGCCTTCCTACGCGCGTTTCGCAACACGGGTTGTGTCTGGCTTCATCAGGGAAGGTATGGAAAAAATGCTGTTTAAGGACCTTAAATAAGAGGTCACATGACCTAATTCGTCTGACCAGGACCTAGGAAAATGTGTCCCAGCCAATCGGATCCCCGCTAGCGCGCGTGCGCACCGCGCGTCAGGCGTCACACGCCCCGCAGCCGTCCAATGAGGAGGGAGGCCCGGAGCCCAGCAACTCTGGACTCCAAAGCCACCCCCACCCACTATAGTGACGGCCAGGGGGCGGGCAAGGCAAGCGAGCGGCGCGCCCGCGTCACGGGGATCAGAGGGCGGGACACAGCTCCCAGCCAGAGACCGTCTCTCAGCCAATCGGGTTGCTATGGCGGCGCACAGGCATCGCACGGCGAGAATCCACAACCGGTCCCCGGCAATTCAGTGAGGAGGGACGCAGCGAGCCCCCGGGCCCAAGGGCCCACAGCATCCCCCCGCACACAGTTAGGACGCCGGGGAAATAGTGGGGACAGGTCGCCGCGCGGTGGCGGCGCGCACAGCAACCAGAGGGCGGGACGGGCAAATGGCTGAGAAAGTATAAATGTGCCAATGGCAATAAATAAGTACCCATGCTATCCCATAAAATTGCTAAGTTGGCATGGATAACATAACATTAACAAGCAAGTATACACAAGACATTAAAAGGGATGAAAGGACAAGAGAAGGAGATATTATGAAAAAATCTTCTCAAAGTGGCAATACGTCCATATCACAGGAGGGCCATGATGGAACACTTTTCCAATACAGATGTTAGGTCCAAGTCCAATAGGTAAACCACAGTAGATATTTGATATCAAAAGGTCCTATAGAGGCAAGGGAATAAATTTAGCAAACTGGAAATATGAGATGGGGACAGTAGAAACCAATTAAAAACAAATTAAAAGAAAAAAAAAAAAAAACTTTCTCCCTAATATTAAAAAGAAGGAAAGAACGGTGCAGTATATAGAATCTCACAATGAGATCTCACAAAAAAGGGGCAAAATTTAGTGCCTCATTTAGGCCCTTCGGTGTTACTGTGTCCAAAATGGTGATCCATTTTAGTTCACGTTGGGCCAACAGTTTTTTAGCATTCCCCCCTCTTATCCCACAGTGAATCACATCAATTCCCCTGACCATAAAGGATCTGGGGTTGCATCCATGGACCAATTTGAAGTGGCGCGGGATAGTTTTTAAATCTGCCACATTGGTCACTGTGACTGCCGCCCGAATGTCCCTCACATGCTCCCTTACCCTTACTCTTAATTCCCTCGACGTCATACCGATATAGATTTTATTACACTCACATGTTGCGTGGTAGATGACATTGACAGTCGTACAGGAAATGTGTTCTCTTATTGAGAAGGTTTTCATTCCATCACTGGCATGGAAAGAGGAGCAGCGAGAGACATTCGGGCAGGAGACACAGCGGCCACAAGGAAAACATCCTTTAATAGGTCCAGAAGAGCCAAAAGGACTACTGGTCACAGGTGGTATGTAATGGCTTCTGACCAAGTAGTCCTTGAGGTTTCTACATCGCCTAGCGGTCATCAATGGTACAGGGGGTAGATGTGACCTCAAAGTGGGGTCCGATTGAAGGATCGGCCAAAATTTAGATAAGATATCCCTCATCTCCTGCCAATTGGCATTAAATGTAGAGATGAATCTTACATTTTCCACAGGCTTGGCTTCACCTCTCCTCCCGTGTAACAAATCCTGCCTAGACACCGATCTTGCTCTATGGTAAGCCTGCTTCAAAATGCGATTACCATAGCCTCTGTTTTTAAACCTTATCCTCAAATCATCTGCCTGATGTTTAAAAGTGCTGTCCTGAGAGCAGAGTCGTCTCACCCTGAGATATTGACCAACTGGGATGGCACGTACAGTGGAGTTGGTATGGGCAGAGGTGGCATGGAGTAGGGCGTTTACAGACGTTGGTTTTCTGTACACATCCGTCTGCAAAGCACCGAACTCATCTGCAGTAATCTTGATATCTAAAAACTCAACTCCACTGTCGCTAAAGCTATATGTTAATTTGATGTTATAATCATTTGTATTGAGCTGGTCCATGAAAAGCCTGAGTTGAGAGATGGTACCCTGCCAGATGATCAGTAGATCATCAATGTACCTCACCCACATAGACACCAAGGGGGCGGCCCATGCACCTCCGTCAACAAACAAACCCCTCTCCCAAAAACCGAGAAAGAGGTTTGCGTACGAAGGTGCACAGGCCGCGCCCATAGCGGTCCCCCGCCTCTGCAGATAGAATCTATCCTTAAAGACGAAGAAATTGTGGGTGAGTACATAGTCAAGAAGTTCAAGGACCAGCTCACAAATTCGCCCATCCCAATTGCTCATGCTCAGAAAGAAACGAGCTGCTCTCAGGCCAGCGTCATGGCTGATGCATGTGTATAAAGACTCTACATCAGCCACAACCAAGAGGGTCCCCGGGTCCACATGAACCCCATCAAGTCTATTGAGCACCTCGGTCGTGTCCCTAACGTAGGATGGAAGGGTCTCCACCAAGGGTTTTAAATAATAGTCAATGAATTGACAGATGGGACTGCATAACCCCTCCATCCCTGAAACGATGGGCCGACCGGGTGGGTTGATGGGGTCCTTGTGGACCTTGGGTAACAAGTAAAAGGTTGGAATTTTAGGATATTTCACAAATAAACCATCAAAGACCCTCTTGGTAATAATGCCTTGGTCTAGGGCATCATTGAGGATAAGGTACAATTGGGCAGAAAACGACACCAGAGGAGAGGAATCCAATCTACTGTATGTCTCTTTATCCCTCAACTGCCTGTGAGCCTCCCTCTCATAAAGGTCAACTGGCCAAACCACGACATTGCCCCCCTTGTCTGCGGCCTTGAAGATAACATCACTCATCACTTTTTAATTGGTTTCTACTGTCCCCATCTCATATTTCCAGTTTGCTAAATTTATTCCCTTGCCTATTACCAAGAGGGTCTTTGATGGTTTATTTGTGAAATATCCTAAAATTCCAACCTTTTACTTGTTACCCAAGGTCCACAAGGACCCCATCAACCCACCCGGTCGGCCCATCGTTTCAGGGATGGAGGGGTTATGCAGTCCCATCTGTCAATTCATTGACTATTATTTAAAACCCTTGGTGGAGACCCTTCCATCCTACGTTAGGGACACGACCGAGGTGCTCAATAGACTTGATGGGGTTCATGTGGACCCGGGGACCCTCTTGGTTGTGGCTGATGTAGAGTCTTTATACACATGCATCAGCCATGACGCTGGCCTGAGAGCAGCTCGTTTCTTTCTGAGCATGAGCAATTGGGATGGGCGAATTTGTGAGCTGGTCCTTGAACTTCTTGACTATGTACTCACCCACAATTTCTTCGTCTTTAAGGATAGATTCTATCTGCAGAGGCGGGGGACCGCTATGGGCGCGGCCTGTGCACCTTCGTACGCAAACCTCTTTCTCGGTTTTTGGGAGAGGGGTTTGTTTGTTGACGGAGGTGCATGGGCCGCCCCCTTGGTGTCTATGTGGGTGAGGTACATTGATGATCTACTGATCATCTGGCAGGGTACCATCTCTCAACTCAGGCTTTTCATGGACCAGCTCAATACAAATGATTATAACATCAAATTAACATATAGCTTTAGCGACAGTGGAGTTGAGTTTTTAGATATCAAGATTACTGCAGATGAGTTCGGTGCTTTGCAGACGGATGTGTACAGAAAACCAACGTCTGTAAACGCCCTACTCCATGCCACCTCTGCCCATACCAACTCCACTGTACGTGCCATCCCAGTTGGTCAATATCTCAGGGTGAGACGACTCTGCTCTCAGGACAGCACTTTTAAACATCAGGCAGATGATTTGAGGATAAGGTTTAAAAACAGAGGCTATGGTAATCGCATTTTGAAGCAGGCTTACCATAGAGCAAGATCGGTGTCTAGGCAGGATTTGTTACACGGGAGGAGAGGTGAAGCCAAGCCTGTGGAAAATGTAAGATTCATCTCTACATTTAATGCCAATTGGCAGGAGATGAGGGATATCTTATCTAAATTTTGGCCGATCCTTCAATCGGACCCCACTTTGAGGTCACATCTACCCCCTGTACCATTGATGACCGCTAGGCGATGTAGAAACCTCAAGGACTACTTGGTCAGAAGCCATTACATACCACCTGTGACCAGTAGTCCTTTTGGCTCTTCTGGACCTATTAAAGGATGTTTTCCTTGTGGCCGCTGTGTCTCCTGCCCGAATGTCTCTCGCTGCTCCTCTTTCCATGCCAGTGATGGAATGAAAACCTTCTCAATAAGAGAACACATTTCCTGTACGACTGTCAATGTCATCTACCACGCAACATGTGAGTGTAATAAAATCTATATCGGTATGACGTCGAGGGAATTAAGAGTAAGGGTAAGGGAGCATGTGAGGGACATTCGGGCGGCAGTCACAGTGACCAATGTGGCAGATTTAAAAACTATCCCGCGCCACTTCAAATTGGTCCATGGATGCAACCCCAGATCCTTTATGGTCAGGGGAATTGATGTGATTCACTGTGGGATAAGAGGGGGGAATGCTAAAAAACTGTTGGCCCAACGTGAACTAAAATGGATCACCATTTTGGACACAGTAACACCGAAGGGCCTAAATGAGGCACTAAATTTTGCCCCTTTTTTGTGAGATCTCATTGTGAGATTCTATATACTGCACCGTTCTTTCCTTCTTTTTAATATTAGGGAGAAAGTTTTTTTTTTTTTTCTTTTAATTTGTTTTTAATTGGTTTCTACTGTCCCCATCTCATATTTCCAGTTTGCTAAATTTATTCCCTTGCCTCTATAGGACCTTTTGATATCAAATATCTACTGTGGTTTACCTATTGGACTTGGACCTAACATCTGTATTGGAAAAGTGTTCCATCATGGCCCTCCTGTGATATGGACATATTGCCACTTTGAGAAGATTTTTTCATAATATCTCCTTCTCTTGTCCTTTCATCCCTTTTAATGTCTTGTGTATACTTGCTTGTTAATGTTATGTTATCCATGCCAACTTAGCAATTTTATGGGATAGCATGGGTACTTATTTATTGCCATTGGCACATTTATACTTTCTCAGCCATTTGCCCGTCCCGCCCTCTGGTTGCTGTGCGCGCCGCCACCGCGCGGCGACCTGTCCCCACTATTTCCCCGGCGTCCTAACTGTGTGCGGGGGGATGCTGTGGGCCCTTGGGCCCGGGGGCTCGCTGCGTCCCTCCTCACTGAATTGCCGGGGACCGGTTGTGGATTCTCGCCGTGCGATGCCTGTGCGCCGCCATAGCAACCCGATTGGCTGAGAGACGGTCTCTGGCTGGGAGCTGTGTCCTGCCCTCTGATCCCCGTGACGCGGGCGCGCCGCTCGCTTGCCTTGCCCGCCCCCTGGCCGTCACTATAGTGGGTGGGGGTGGCTTTGGAGTCCAGAGTTGCTGGGCTCCGGGCCTCCCTCCTCATTGGACGGCTGCGGGGCGTGTGACGCCTGACGCGCGGTGCGCACGCGCGCTAGCGGGGATCCGATTGGCTGGGACACATTTTCCTAGGTCCTGGTCAGACGAATTAGGTCATGTGACCTCTTATTTAAGGTCCTTAAACAGCATTTTTTCCATACCTTCCCTGATGAAGCCAGACACAACCCGTGTTGCGAAACGCGCGTAGGAAGGCTCCGTTTTTCTGGTGTGGGATGCTTTGGTGACCACCCTCATCATTATGTGTAAGTTTTGGGACTGTTACTTTACTTTTTCCTGATGTGACTGGCTGTAATTTGGTGCCTCTGCCCTGCTGTAATGGTTTGATGCCCACTTGGCTATACATTGTTCATAATCTGCGTAAAGACAGGGGTACCATGCTTGCCGGCCACTGATGAATATGTTCACTTTCTTCAGTCCCTACTAATTTCACTTCTCATTATTAGGGTGGTTCTCACCCTCGCTCCCCATACTTATGTGGTTCTTCACCTTTGTCCTTTAATAGCACCTTATATAAATTGTAACAAGTGAAACCTATTTTTATCCTTATATGTAATAAAGTTTGGATATTTTATGAATAGCCCTGGATGGCTCCAGTTCTTGTATGTCTCTAACAAATACGAAAGTTGACGTGACATCACTGGACATCAGAGGTCAGTGCAGCCGAGGGCCACGTGATGAGAACTTAGCGGACGACAATGGCGCCGTTTACAGGCAGAATTGACAACAGAAGGTATTTAGAAAAGCCTTCTGTTTCAGCTTTACATGGATGTGGCCACTATGCTTTGTAGTAGACCACCTCTTTAATGGAAGCAGGAGATCATAAGATTTCTGTGAAAAGTTAGGGAACATCGGCAGCCACATCAATAGGGTATGAGATTGGTAAAATTATAACTTGAATCACAATTTGTTCTTCATTATTTATGTCTTCCAATATGATTTTAATGTAATCAGCATTGAAATAAATTAATTTGAAGTTGCGGCATTAAAACCAAGCCACAGTTTCAAACACAGTTTTGATGGCCATTGAATTAATTAGGATCAAAGAAAGCATTCAGGCTGAATAAAATCTTATTGAAGGCATAGACATGAAAGTGACTTAAAATTAATTATTCGTTTTTAATCACCTCATTACAAAAAATTGACACAAATGATCATTGGGAAAAAATGTAATATATATAATGTGTAAAAGTTTTAGGCAGGTCCGTAAGGTAAAATTGCTTTGAAAAATAGAAATGTTAAGAGTTATTTTTTCCTAATAAATTAATACATTGTAAAATAAAAATCTAAATCAAATCAATGTTTGGTGGGACTCACTTTTGCCTTCAAAACAGCATCAAATCTTCTCAGCACACTTGAACAAAGTCAGGAATTTTATAAGATTATAGTCAGGTGTAAACGTATTGAGCAACCATTTATACCAAACAGATGATAATGATCATCATTTTCATATTTAGGTTGAAACACAGCCATTAACCAAAACATTAATAGCTATATAGGAGGCTTAAAACTGGGTGATGAACAGCCAAACTCTGTTACAAAGGTGAGGTTGTGGAAGATGAAGGTTTCATCTCACAGGTCATGCATCATGGCAAGACTGAGCACAGCAACAAAACATAATATAGATATACTGAATCTGAAAAGTCTCTGCTAGGCAAAGATTTGAAAGCAGACTGGGATTTCAAGATATGATGTTCAATATTATGTGAAGAAGCACCAAGTAAAGGGCAACATTGAGGACTGTAGACTCAATGATCGGTCAATGAAATTTAGCACAACAGTTGAATAACAGATCATGTTTAATTCCCTTTGAAATTGGAATATGTTCAGCAATGTCATCAGCTCAGAATGGGCAGAAACCCAAAGGACCCAGCTACAACCATCTACTGTTCAGAGAAGTCTGGCTAGAAGCAGTCTTTTTGGAAAAATTGTGGCCAAAAAACATTTAACATTAAAACAAGGCCATGTGACTCAACTTTGCATGAAAACATAGGAACTGTAATGCAGAAAAATAGCAGCAGGTGTACTGGATTGATGAGACAAAATTGGAAACATTTAGTTATGACACAAGTCAGTTTATTCACCGAAGGGCTGGAAAGCGGTATAAGGCCGGAGTGACACTTGCGAGAGTCTCGCTCAAGTCTCACTTCGCATCACCTGACATGGCCACACACTCTCTTGACAGGAGCATCCCAGATGCATAGAAATACATGCAGCTGACCAACTCCTATTAGGAGAGGGTGAAGCCGTGCTGGGTGATGCGATGCGAGACTTGCGCGAGTCTCTTGCAAGTGTGACTTCGGCCTAAGAACAAGTATCCACAGACAAAAGTCAAGCATATACTGTAGGTTACTGCAATCTTGGGGCTTCAATTCAACAAATAAATTTAAGGATTTAGTCAAGAAAAAGGCCTTTTGAGAGTCTGAAAGATTAGCGCACTTGCGTTCAAAAAACGCACCAATAATGCACCTCCGTTTTTACCACTTTTTGTGCGTTTTTTATGTATTTTTAATGCATTATTGGTGCGTTTTTTTTGCAGGTTGGTCCCTACGTTATTTTACCATTAGCTATGGCAAATTACGCAGGTACAGTTAGGTCCAGAAATATTTGGACAGTGACACAATTTTCGCGAGTTGGGCTCTGCATGCCACCACATTGGATTTGAAATGAAACCTCTACAACAGAATTCAAGTGCAGATTGTAACGTTTAATTTGAAGGTTTGAACAAAAATATCTGATAGAAATTGTAGGAATTATACACATTTCTTTACAAACACTCCACATTTTAGGAGGTCAAAAGTAATTGGACAAATAAACCAAACCCCAAAAAAATATTTTTATTTTCAATATTTTGTTGCGAATCCTTTGGAGGCAATCACTGCCTTAAGTCTGGAACCCATGGACATCACCAAACGCTGGGTTTCCTCCTTCTTAATGCTTTGCCAGGCCTTTACAGCCGCAGCCTTCAGGTCTTGCTTGTTTGTGGGTCTTTCCGTCTTAAGTCTGGATTTGAGCAAGTGAAATGCATGCTCAATTGGGTTAAGATCTGGTGTTTGACTTGGCCATTGCAGAATGTTCCACTTTTTTGCACTCATGAACTCCTGGGTAGCTTTGGCTGTATGCTTGGGGTCATTGTCCATCTGTACTATGAAGCGCCGTCCGATCAACTTTGCAGCATTTGGCTGAATCTGGGCTGAAAGTATATCCCGGTACACTTCAGAATTCATCCGGCTACTCTTGTCTGCTGTTATGTCATCAATAAACACAAGTGACCCAGTGCCATTGAAAGCCATGCATGCCCATGCCATCACGTTGCCTCCACCATGTTTTACAGAGGATGTGGTGTGCCTTGGATCATGTGCCGTTCCCTTTCTTCTCCAAACTTTTTTCTTCCCATCATTCTGGTACAGGTTGATCTTGGTCTCATCTGTCCATAGAATACTTTTCCAGAACTGAGCTGGCTTCATGAGGTGTTTTTCATAAAATTTAACTCTGGCCTGTCTATTTTTGGAATTGATGAATGGTTTGCATCTAGATGTGAACCCTTTGTATTTACTTTCATGGAGTCTTCTCTTTACTGTTGACTTAGAGACAGATACAGCTACTTCACTGAGAGTGTTCTGGACTTCAGTTGATGTTGTGAACGGGTTCTTCTTCACCAAAGAAAGTATGCGGCGATCATCCACCACTGTTGTCATCCGTTGATGCCCAGGCCTTTTTGAGTTCCCAAGCTCACCAGTCAATTCCTTTTTTCTCAGAATGTACCCGACTGTTGATTTGGCTACTCCAAGCATGTCTGCTATCTCTCTGATGGATTTTTTCTTTTTTTTCAGCCTCAGGATGTTCTGCTTCACCTCAATTGAGAGTTCCTTAGACCGCATGTTGTCTGGTCACAGCAACAGCTTACAAATGCAAAACCACATACCTGTAATCAACCCCAGACCTTTTAACTACTTCATTGATTACAGGTTAACGAGGGAGACACCTTCAGAGTTAATTGCAGCCCTTAGAGTCCCTTGTCCAATTACTTTTGGTCCCTTGAAAAAGAGGAGGCTATGCATTACAGAGCTATGATTCCTAAACCCTTTCTCCGATTTGGATGTGAAAACTCTCATATTGCAGCTGGGAGTGTGCACTTTCAGCCCATATTATATATATAATTGTATTTCTGAACATGTTTTTGTAAACAGCTAAAATAACAAAACTTGTGTCACTGTCCAAATATTTCTGGACCTAACTGTACCTGCAGAAAAGAAGTGACATGCTCATTCTTTTTCTCAAGAAACTCTGCAGAAAGAATTTTCTTGAGAAAAAAACGTAGTGTGTGCACAGCTAATTTTTTTCCCATAGATTTTGCTGGGGAATGTCTGCAGAAAGGTTACAACCATTTTCTCAACAAATTTCTGCAGCAAAAACAAAAAAAAGTGGCTAAAAACGCAGTGTGCGCACAGGGCCTCATAGTGTCCTCAATACAGAGAAATATAAGTAGACATTGGCCATCATGCAACACCATCAGGAATCTCTAAGTTAACTCTACAGGAGGAAAATGACCTCAAACATACAACCAATGTCATCCTCATAGAGTCTTGAGCTCAACATTATTGCGTCTATTTCGATTCCATGGTAGTAGTAATATTTCTGCAAGCTTATTTTGAAAGAAGATCTGTGGTTATTTCTACAAGATGTTTGGAACCACTTTCCTACTAAATTG
The DNA here is from genome assembly GCF_048569485.1 of Anomaloglossus baeobatrachus. NCBI lineage: Eukaryota > Metazoa > Chordata > Amphibia > Anura > Aromobatidae > Anomaloglossus > Anomaloglossus baeobatrachus. The sequence goes on from NC_134355.1 coordinate 369,730,710, forward strand.
CTTCAAAAACTGTGTACAAATGTATCTAGAAGAATTCATGTTGTTTTTATGGCAAATGTTGATTTTGTTTTAGATTTCGTTTTTGTTCATTCACTTTGATTTTTTGTTAATGAGTAACTACATTTTTGAATGTTTGAAAATAATTTAAAGGTTTTTTTTTCTAACTTCATTGCCCTGATAATTTCAACCATATTAGTGGGTGCCTGTGTCCTTGGACACCCACACATTGCTCAAACTCCCTCCCCCTCCAAAGAGATGTGCAGCTCGGGAGATAGGAGCACACAGCCCCGGCCTTAGTTCACTCACAACAACCCAGTGTACAGATATAATAAAAGCATAGGCTACAAAGGACTTGTACCCCCAATCTGCTTGTAATCATTAGGACAATAAAATGTTAAAAAAAACCTTATATTTGAAAATTTAGTTTGGCAGCATCTTTTCACACCTTACTAAAGATTACGCGTAGTGCTGTATAAATATATATATTCCCATATTTCATATATATAAGCTATTAACAAAACTTTGTATTTTTCCTAGCAGATTATTCTTCATTCCATGCACAAATATCAGCCACGTGTCCATGTGATTCGGAAAGATTGTGGTGATGAACTGTCTCCAGTAAAACCAATTCCAATAGGAGAGGGTGAAAAAGCTTTCACATTCCCAGAAACAATATTTACTACAGTGACTGCATACCAGAATCAACAGGTAGGCAACATTATATTAACTACTATGTTATACAAATACTTTATTCAAAAAATCAGTCATGATAAAGATAAAATAGTAATGTCTACATAAATACATCAATTTCTGAAGTTACTTTACCTTACCAAGTCATACTCCATGTGCTACTATATGGTGCTTCGAGCAAACAACATGATAAATGAGTATATATTGCACTGTCCAGTGCAGCCACAGGTCTCCTAACACAAATTCATATATATATATATATATATATATATATATATATATATATATATAGTCATATACGCCCATGAGGCTATTGAGTTTGTGGCAGGACACCAGTGGATACTTGGAGTGCTAGGACATGTGCACACGTTGAGTATTTGGTGAGTTTTTTCCTCAGTATTTGTAGACAAAACCAGGAGTGGAACGATCAGAAGAAAAGTATAATAGAAACATGTCACCACTTCTGTATTTTTTACCACTCCTGGTTTTAGATTACAAATACTGAGGTAAAAAACTCACCAAATAATCAATGTGTGTACATGGCCTTACAAGTAGTGAGGTAAAAACCTCACCAAATACTCAATGTGTGTACATGGGCTTACAAATACTGAGGTAAAAACCTCACCAAATACTCAATGTGTGTACCTGGCCTTACAAATACTGAGGAAAAAACTCACCAAATAATCAATGTGTGCAGATGGCCTTACAAATACTGTGGTAAAAACTCACCAAATACTCAATGTGTGCACGTGACCTTACAAGTAGTGAGGTAAAAACTCACCAAATACTCAATGTGTGCATATGGTCTTATAAATACTGAGGTAAAAACTCACCAAATAGTAAACGTGTGCACCTGGCTTTACAAATACTGAGGTAAAAAACTTACCAAATACTTAATGTGTGCACGTGGCCTTACAAATACTGAGGTAAAAAGTTCACTAAATACTCAATGTGTGCACGTGACCTTACAAGTAGTGAGGTAAGAACTTACCAAATTCTAAACGTGTGCACGTGGCTTTACTATCGTATATGTGAAACTGTGGCCTAACCCTTTTTAAAATCCAAATTTCCCTGATAAGCTGATCAAGTTGCTGAGATGATATATGAAGTGGATTTAATGGATCAATAAAGTCTTACTGAAAAATTGTAAAACCAAAATAATTGATGAGGATATAACTTACTGCATTATAGCTGCTTTATTGTTTTTTACAGACACCCGGAAAAGAGTTGCCTATTTTGATAGGCCACTTATGGATTTAGGGACATTTGTTAATTTGATAGATGTTCTTTTTTTGCAGTTTATCTCCTTTCTGCCTAACAAAAGAGAGACCTGGATAGGAAACTCCAATCTATTAACTGAGAATTCACTAAATGTCTGTATGAAATAGATTTTTTAAACTAGAACCCCTCCTTTTGGGATAGATATACAGTACACGTGAAGAAGATATTACCAACCATAGTTTTATTGGCCAAGCAATCTTTTAACTGATGAATGCACTAAACCTTTTAAACACTTCATTTAAATGCGGCAATTAAAAAATGGAAATGTCTGTTCACGTCTATTGTTATATAAAGGCCTCAAAATCCACCTTTTCTCTATGATAACATTTTTAGCAATGTAGGTTTTGAATACAGTACATTTCGGGGGACCGTTCAACAAATTCTCCATGTTGAGTGGGACACTATGTAATAGTGGCTGCAGAGCAGAATAAATGTAGACATCAAAGTGTTTGGCACCTAATGAGTTAAGTTTTGTTAACTCCATGTGGGTGTTATTACTTTTCACTATTGGTGTGTATTTCTTCTCTCTGTATGAGTTGCTATCTGAGAACACCCACTTGGACTTATAGGCATATTCCCATCTCCAGTATGTAGTAGGTGTAATAATAATATTAATAATAATAATAATAATAATATTAGAACATACCTCCAATTAGAAATGTAGTATAGATCTCCTGATTAGCTATGCCACTTATCTCATATGCAGGGCACTGCAGCTGAGGTCTCCATGGTTATGACCACTCATATAGTGACAGTTAGTTGGTTGTGTTCATCATAACCATGGATACCTAAGCTACTGCAATGCCCTTCACATGAGGTAAGAGACATAGCTAATCAGGAGAACTATACTACATTTCTAATTGGAGGCATTTGCTAACATTATTATTACATCTACTGCATATTGGGATAGGATCTTGAAGATGGGAATACTCCTTTAGGCCCCTTTCACACGTCAATGATTCTGGTACGTTTGTGCTTTTTTTTAAACGTACCAGAATCACTGACATATGCAGACCCATTATAATGAATGGGTCTGCTCACACATCAGTGATTTTTCACTGCACGTGTCTCCGTGCGGCGCACCCGCGTGTCCGTGATTGCCGCACGGAGACATTTTAATTTTTTTCTGGCATCACTGATGTCCCACGGACCACGCAGTGGTGTGGTCCGTGAAACACGTGCCAGAAAAAAGCGTGCTTTTAAAATAAAAATCATTTTTACTCACCCGGCTCCAGCGATGTCCTCTGCAGCCCGTGCAGCCTGCTGCTTCTGAGCCGGCTCATTACTGTCGCGCATATTCATGATGCACGACACAGCCGACCCGGAAGCAGCTGCTGCGGTGGTCAGCGCCGGCCGGATGCTGCACCGCAGGAGCGATCAGCACCATGGAGAGCGGGAGCGCGCACAGGTGAGTTAATCTCTAAGTGCAATCACGGGCCACGGAGAACGGAGCCCGGATTGCACTTAGACAACCCACGTGTGCCGTAATTCACGGCACACGCAGGGACATGTGCGTGTTTTACACGCCAGTGAAAAACGTCAGTGTTTTTCACTGACGTGTGAAACGGGCCTTAACAAAAGTAAACTCATTAGATGTCAATATGTCCAAATTTAAAATACAGCAAAAAATGTTTTATTCTGCTACGCATCGTGTATCCAACGCAACATGAAAAATTTGGTGAAACATCCTCTCAATAAATAAAATGATTTGTTGAATTCTATGACGTACAATATACATTTTTCCATCAGTTCATACGCTTTTCAACTATAAACTAATTACCATGAAATTGGAATTCTAATTCTAAGGACAAAATGGCGTGACTCAGTAGAATCATTAACACATTTGATGTGACGTATGTGTATATATTTTAGGGGAGTCACAGATGTATTCTATTGGAATCATGTGTCAGCTCATCTGAAATCATGTTCCTTTTTCATAAGAACTCTGGCCAAGTAGCCCTAATAGTTCATATCATGACTTAGAAAGAGTTCTTAAGAAAAAAGTATTTAGATTATGATTTGATTTAGACACGGAAATGTGAACTACGATAAACGCACTTTTAGAATTACCTCTACTGGAAAGTAAAATAATAATTTTATATGCCCTTCATACTATATTTCTACAACTGCAGTATGTCACAAAAATGAGTACACCCCTCAAATTTTTTTAAATATTTTATGAAATCTTTTAATGGGACAACTCTGAAGATATGACACTTTGATACAATAATGTAGTCAGTGTACAGCTTGTATAACAGTATAAATTTGGTGTGTCCTCTAAATAAGGTGTTTGTTGAACTTTTTTTGCGATCTGTCATTGCATCTGGACTATGGTTGTATACTTTGAAAGAAAGTGATCTGATAACATTTTGTGGTATTTGAAAAAAAACATTCATTTTGTTTCATATTTATCATGCAAAAAAAGAATAACTCAATGAACTTCTGAATTATTTTATTTTTATTTCTAGATAACCCGTTTGAAAATTGACCGAAATCCATTTGCCAAAGGATTTAGAGATTCAGGACGAAACAGGTTGGTATTTAATGGCTCATGGAGTCACTTAGCTATATAGTAATAAGCTTTTTTATTGCTCTAGTGAATAGCTAAAAAATATTAATAAAAGTGTAAAGAGTAAATCCTAAAAAAATTCACTTTATATTAATAGTACAATACAGAATACTCTATGGCTCAAGGTAGAGCCTATCATATGTAGCTTACATCATACTCAGCTAGTGCCTTTTTAGGTACATATAGACTTATAAAGGTTTCATACAAGGTTTACATCTAGCTGAATGAAGAGGAATGTACATGGAAAAATGTTTTTCCATTTTAAACAGGATCTCCTTTACATGTCCTGGCAATAATGATGTGATGATTGTTTTCAAATCTTGAGGCCCTAAAACTCTTGCATGAGCTTTGCTTCATAAAACAAGAATATGTTGGTTTCATAGAATATCTCAGGTAAAAACGTAGCCTTATATTTACTCCACATGGATATTTTTCACAAAAAAGAAAAGATATAGCCAGCTCACCATTCCGTTGGTTTCTGGATTAACTTCACAGTGTGCCTGGAGGTACATGCATGAATAAGGGGGAGCTCACCACACTTTAGACGTATATGAAGAAAGGGATATCCAAGGAAAGACTATAAATCCAGGATACATTAAAATATAACTTGTATTTCATTAGGTATAAAAATCCAGACAATATTAATAACTGTAAGTTATATCATGCAGTGATAGGCTAGTCTACACATTTCAGCTGATCGATGAAGTACCATAATGAAGGCTTAATCAGCTGAAACGCGTAGTTTAGCCTATGAGTGCTTAATATAACTGCCCATTTTACTATTTTCTAGATTTTAGACCTAATTGAATAAAAGTTATATTTTAATGTATTCTAGATTTATGGTCTTTCACTGGATTTCCCTTTTCTTTACATACATGGATATTTTGACCTCATATCGGCCTTTATGGTCAATGAAAGAGAGATAAGAGACCATTCTTAAGCTGGATTCACACATAGCAACAGCGACAACGACATTGCTGTTACATCACCATTTTCTGTGACGTAACAGCGTAAGTCGCTGTTATGATCGCTGCTTAGCTGTCAAACACAGCAACGCAGCAGCGATCATAACGTCGCTACATGTGCAGAGAGCAGGGAGCCGCGCACACTGCTTAGCGCTGGCTCCTTGCTCTCCTAGCTACAGTACACATTGGGTTAATTACCCGATGCGTACTGCAGCTACATGTGCACAGAGCAGGAGCCGGCACTAGCAGCAAGAGCGGCGGACGCTGGTAACGAAGGTAAATATCGGGTAACCAGGGAAAGGTCTTCCCTTGGTTACCCGATGTTTACAGTGGTTACAGCTTTCCGCAGCTGCCAGATGCCGGCTCCTGCTCCCTGCTCGCTTCATTTCGTCACTCTCTTGCTGTCACACACAGCGATGTGTGCTTCACAGTGGGAGAGCGACGACGAAAAAATGAAGCAGGACATTCAGCAACGACCTCACAGCAGGGGCCAGCTCATTGCTGGATGTCACACACAGCGACAGCGACGGGACGTCACTGCAACGTCACAGAAAATGGTGACGTAGCAGCGACATCGTTGTCGTCGTCGCTGTGTGTGACACCACCTTTACTTCTGTTACGAAAGCGATCATGAGATTTTCAGAATGTAATATGTATACCAAATGGTACTTATATAGTATGTATAGGAATATATTTCCAGGAGCATAACTTTATATTTATTCATATTAACTATAATAATGAAACAACAAAGAGCCAGCACCAATGTGCACTAAGGCATCAAATATTCCAAACTGCATTATAAAAATTTTTTTGAGATTTTTGGCAAAAAATTGCAATTTCTTGAGCTGCTTCGCCACGTCACGGCAAATCTCATTTGAAGCAGTCCTACACTAAAATATTTTTATAAAATGTGCCATGCGGCCTCACATATAAATAGCAGAACTGCTCTCAGCAGCACTCACCTGGTCTATTGCAGTCCCGTACCCATGACTGAGTCATGGCTGTGGGCGGGACAGGTCCAAGCAAATGCTGCATGAAGTATATATATAGCCTGTGGACAAAGCCTGATGACCCAATGTGAACAGTCACCAAACGCCAAAATCTATACAGATGGAATACATCCCAAATTGGGGTGCATAGCAAGGTGGAGGTCAACCACCGACCAATTCAACAAAGAAACAACAAAGAGCCAGCACCAATGTGCACTAAGGCATCAAATATTCCAAACTGCATTATAAAAATTTTTTTGAGATTTTTGGCAAAAAATTGCAATTTCTTGAGCTGCTTCGCCACGTCACGGCAAATCTCATTTGAAGCAGTCCTACACTAAAATATTTTTATAAAATGTGCCATGCGGCCTCACATATAAATAGCAGAACTGCTCTCAGCAGCACTCACCTGGTCTATTGCAGTCCCGTACCCATGACTGAGTCATGGCTGTGGGCGGGACAGGTCCAAGCAAATGCTGCATGAAGTATATATATAGCCTGTGGACAAAGCCTGATGACCCAATGTGAACAGTCACCAAACGCCAAAATCTATACAGATGGAATACATCCCAAATTGGGGTGCATAGCAAGGTGGAGGTCAACCACCGACCAATTCAACAAAGAAACAACAAAGAGCCAGCACCAATGTGCACTAAGGCATCAAATATTCCAAACTGCATTATAAAAATTTTTTTGAGATTTTTGGCAAAAAATTGCAATTTCTTGAGCTGCTTCGCCACGTCACGGCAAATCTCATTTGAAGCAGTCCTACACTAAAATATTTTTATAAAATGTGCCATGCGGCCTCACATATAAATAGCAGAACTGCTCTCAGCAGCACTCACCTGGTCTATTGCAGTCCCGTACCCATGACTGAGTCATGGCTGTGGGCGGGACAGGTCCAAGCAAATGCTGCATGAAGTATATATATAGTCTGTGGACAAAGCCTGATGACCCAATGTGAACAGTCACCAAACGCCAAAATCTATACAGATGGAATACATCCCAAATTGGGGTGCATAGCAAGGTGGAGGTCAATTTTTATAATGCAGTTTGGAATATTTGATGCCTTAGTGCACATTGGTGCTGGCTCTTTGTTGTTTCTTTGTTGAATTGGTCGGTGGTTGACCTCCACCTTGCTATGCACCCCAATTTAGGATGTATTCCATCTGTATAGATTTTGGCGTTTGGTGACTGTTCACATTGGGTCATCAGGCTTTGTCCACAGGCTATATATATACTTCATGCAGCATTTGCTTGGACCTGTCCCGCCCACAGCCATGACTCAGTCATGGGTACGGGACTGCAATAGACCAGGTGAGTGCTGCTGAGAGCAGTTCTGCTATTTATATGTGAGGCCGCATGGCACATTTTATAAAAATATTTTAGTGTAGGACTGCTTCAAATGAGATTTGCCGTGACGTGGCGAAGCAGCTCAAGAAATTGCAATTTTTTGCCAAAAATCTCAAAAAAAAAATTTTTATAATGCAGTTTGGAATATTTGATGCCTTAGTGCACATTGGTGCTGGCTCTTTGTTGTTTCTTAACTATAATAATGTTAAAGAAAAGTTTTACATATGGTAAGGAAAATGCATACGAAAATAATCAAATGCAAACAATCTAGCTACTTTTAAGAAATGGACAATTATTATTGGATCCATTATTAGTTTAATGCTCTTCTTGAAATTAAAATTTTCATCTTAAATTTGGGTATGGTAATCAAAGTGCATACAAAAACAATCAGGTGCAAACAATCTAGCTACTTTTAAGAAATAGACAGTTATTATTGGATCCATTATTATTTCATTGTTCTTTTTGAAATTTAAATTTTCATATTGAAAATTTGTTTTAGAAAATCTAGCAAAGAAAGAAAATTTAGTTTACTGAAATTTGCCCCTAAAGCTTTTCTCACTGCTCCTAAAGCTCTACCTTTATGGCCTGTATAATATAAGGAGGATGGTTGATTACTGTGTATATAGAGAACTAACACATGCATACATATATGTTAATATCAAGATTTTGGCTAAATTATAAACTATACTGTTTTAGAATCTTTTAAATAAGCACATTTCACAATATATGCCCCTATCTCCCAGTTATGGTGATTACTGTCACAGCAGCACTAAGGGGATTAAATATTAAAATGCATGTGTTGCTGATAGGAAATGACTCGCTCTGCCTCTTTATTGCTTTTGCTCCTACCTGAAAAAAAAGTGTTTATTCATTTACAAAAAAGCGCTGCTTTCTCCCTCTAGCCTCTTGCATTTGTTTGATCTGCAAAAAGGGTGACAGGCTAAAATCTGGTTTAGTTTAAGTGGTGATTTAATCATGGCTCAGAATTAGCTTAGTTTAAGACCTTAGGACCTAGCTTCACAGATATTACAGTTTCTGGACTACAAAGAAGTAGAGTGAAAAACAAAATGCATTCATTTGTGCACATTTCTTTTTAATAGCTATATTAAGGTAGAAAACAGATTTTTGTATGTCTAAATACTTAATATTGTTAAGGATAAGGATCATTTAGATTCTTTTCTTTTGGTGTGTCCTTGTCATCAGATATACCTTTGTCATAATACGTGTAAAATTCGATTTTAGGAAAATTTGATAAGTGCCAGTCTTAAAGGAATACCTTAAATGCACTGCAAATGTTGAAAGTCAAACTAATAATATCCTAATTATTGGCAGACATTCAATATTAATATTGGCTTTTTTTTGCAAAACATTTATTTGAGCTAATGTTTTACAAAATTTGCACTTCAGCACATTTATAAATGTTACCTTGAAAATTAGAATACAAGAACCATAAAATGTACTGTTAAAATATTAACTAGCAATATTGTCACAACAGATTAGTGAAATTTAACCTATATTTAAAATTCATCAGTTGGCTAATGTTGCCAATTTTTTAATCCTTTTAATATGTGTTTTTATTAATACATTTTTAAATAAGCTTTAATGTTACCTTAAAATGTAGAATACAAGAACCCATAAAATGTACTGTTAAAAAGAGAAAATATATTAATTAGGAATATTATCACAAAACATTAGTGAAATTGAAGCTATATTTAAAATTCACCAGTTGGATAGTTTTTGCAATTTTTAAATCCTTGTACTGTGTGTTTTTATTAATAGATCTTTAAATAAGCTTTAATGTTACCTTAAAAAGTAGAATACAAGAAACCCATAAAATGTACTGTTAAAAAGAGAAAATATATTAATTAGGAACATTATCTCAAAAGATTAGTGAAATATAACCTTTATTTAAAATTCACCAGTTGGATAATGTTGGCGATTTTTAAATCCTTTAACTATGTGTTTTTAGTAATTACATTTTTAAATAAGTTGTATGTTAATTTGTCAAACTTAAGTATTTACCATTTTATACAAAAGAAAAATATATATTATTATTATTATGTATTATGAATATAGTTAAGTGCCTTACGATATAGACCTTTTTATGGTGGTCGTTTTATACATTATTTGCCTTTGACACATTGTTAAATATTTTAACGTATATCTAAATGTCACCATATTGGGTCACAAGAGTTATTGTAAAGTCAGTATCTGTGACCCCTTCTTGGAAGGAAAAACAAAATGATCAAATGTCAGTGCATATAATACAGTTTTGTTAATTTACTAGATAGGACCCGCTTAACGATTTTAACAGCTAAAACATTCTTTTAGGTATAATGCAATTTAGTTTTATATATAGAATTTCACCCTCCTTAAAGTGGTATATAGTTGCAGGGTTTATTTAATAGAAATCAGCAGCTTAAGCCGTTAAAGATATCCTGGAGAATATTAGCAAAGTGAAAGCAAATTTATGTGGTGAGAATAAAGTTCCATTCTTTTGCTAAACTTTGAGTCTGACCCTATAAAATGTTAAATCAGGAAGGCAAAACAATCTCGTCCCTTTAAAGAATTGTAAGCGTTTCACTAAATTAATGCGGCCGGTTGATTGCATAAATTAAATTGGTGATAAAACTTGAAAATTGTTGGAAGGCATCTTGTATAAATTATCACCCGGGCTATACTTCTCCAGGAGGTACCTTTTTATCTCCTATTTAAATTGAAGTGAAAAGTCTGGGTTACTGCTGAAAATGAAGGCATTTCTACCAAGCTTCGTCTATTAAACGCTTTATAGCCCTTGCCTGTACTATATCTGTGATCTCAGAAAAAGCTTGGCATGAAACTGTTTGATAGTTATAATGGGGTTCTAAAACTGGCATTAAATAAAAACAAATCACTTACAATAAAACTGTTTTAGAAGTTTATTGGTTGTAGAAATTATTTTTTTTCTTTGCCATAATGTCCAGATTTTTTTCACCTTTTTAAACAGTTTGTTAAATTGTGCAACGTTAAGTGAGTCTTAGGAGAAGTCATTACTTTTCCAAGCCGCTTGGACTATGTTTGTGGGTTGTAAACCTGTGGTGCATTATTTTATTCTGACATTAGAATTTAGTAATTTTGTATATTTCTCTATATCATACTATTTGTTTGACTTTTTAGAATGGGTCTAGAAGCTCTCGTGGAGTCTTATGCATTTTGGAGACCTTCTTTGAGGACCCTCACATTTGAAGACATACCTGGTATTGCTAAGCAAGGTAAAGTTTGATACTATTATATTTATATGTGGTAATAACAAGAACGGTCAGGTGGTAATGTTACCCCTTTTCTATATCAGCTGATGAGAAATTCTAGACAAGATGAATTTTAACACTTGGGCTTGGATAACCATGCTTATTATTGCACTACTGTCAACAGACTTGGCAGAACGGCTCATGGGCCACCTTAAATGTCACAGTCCTGGTCCAAATATATCTGTGAAATAGATTATCTTTTTCAGCATATGTAAATATACTTTATGCTTGTTAATATCTATGATATGTAGTAAAGAATGTTCTTTTGCCCAGTTGTTCAGACTTTTGCTACAGTTAGAACTATTATCTGCAATGTTTGTGTTTTAAGATGTTCCAGAACAGTATATTGGCTCAAAAATGCTATTTTGTTAACTATGGCTATCCCAAGCAATATAAATATATTGTGGCTATTCTTCAAACATCACCTATATATATGATATGTGGCATAAACCCACACAATTTGAACATAAGGCATATATTTCTTATTTTATTTTGAAGAATGCATAATATTATAATTACTGCTTAAAACTTTGTAAATGCTTGTGTTGTCTTGTTTGTATAGCCCATTGGAAAATAAATACATATGATTATGTATGTTGGTCAGCACTGTGGCTCAGTGGTTAGCACTGTTGCTTTGCAGCGCTGAGGTTCTGGGTTCAAATCCCACCAAGGACAGCATCAGCAAAGAGTTTGTATGTTCTCCCCATGTTTGTGTGGGTTTCCCTCCTGCACTAAAAGGCCTACTGACAGAGAATCTAGATTATGAAATCCAATGGGGACAGTGATGATAATCTCTGTAAAGTGCTGTGGAAAATGTTGACGCTATTTTAGTTATGTATTATATATATACACTGAGTTGATACAGCGGTTTCCTAATTAGGATCACTTAATTTAGAGCTGAAAGCTATGTCATTAGCAGAGACATACTAATAGGGAAATTATATTGTGATGCTGTGGAATATGTTTCCGCTATATAAGTAATGTATCATATATATATGCTGAGCTGATGCAGGGGTCTCCTAGTTAGCATCACTTATAATCTTGATCTGAAAGCTATGTCCTTAGCAGCTATCACTGGCACTGATTTTAATGGGCACTGAAGTACTTACACATGGGTACCCTCTTGAGAGCAGCTAATTGTAGCAGCTTCTAGTAGCACCTACCTCCCTCTAGTATCTAAATCAATATATCAATGAGTGCAGTAGCTTTACATATAAAAAGAGAATCCAGTTGGGGGGGTCAGTTGATCAATGTGAGATGCATTAAGGGTGGTTTCACACATCCGGCATTTTGCCGGATTGCTGGATCCGGCACACTCCAATACAGTGCAGTACAGTACAATGGCATAGTGGCAAGCTCCGGTCACATGCTGTCATATGACCAGAGCGTGCCGCAATGCCATTGTACTGTATTGCACTGTACGAATCCGGCAATCCGGTGAAATGCCGGATGTGTGAAACCACCTTAATTCAGACTGGAAAACCAATGTAATAAACATTTAGGTATTTCATTTTCCCCTCCATAAAATTGACTTCAATGTATTCATATAAGGCTGCTGTTTTTAATGACCAAAGGAAAATGATAATGTATAATATATTTTATTCTAAATTAATTTTCAGAAAATAAATTGGCAAATTATTTACAAAGTATAATCTGATATCAGCTGCTATAACGTTCTCTAGAAGTTGAAATCTAAATGGCCAAATTTGCAAAAAACAGAGGAAACTTATACGTTTAGCTCAATTCTGTAAACACTATAGATACTTGATAGACATTAATGCTTATATAAGTATTGATTTCCCATCAACCATGTCTTTGAAATTAATTTGGTCCATTTTTCAGAAACATTCTCCATGTTGAAAATATAAAAAAAATGTAATTTTTCATTTGGTTAAACAGCATATTACCTTTTCCGTTTTTCATTGTACTTTACATGGGCATGTCAAATATAAAATACAAATCATACACTTTTTCTCTTAAATTTCACGGCACGGTATGTCATTCTATCAGGATTAATGCTAAAATGAAATCATCACATCTGGCCCATCCATATATTAGATTCAATGAAGTGATGATAGTCAGTTAATGATCAACACTTGGCGGTAACTACTATACAGATGGACTTGATTTGGGCAATTTTGCTGTTAATTCTGATGAAACGGTACGATCTGTCATGAATTACTGATTTATATATATTACAAAAATATTTAACTATGATACTAGAATCCTAATACTTAACACATTGATAAGGTCCAGATCCAAGCTTTTATGTTGTATAACCATTAGAGCCAATTGAAATTGGTTAACGAGAGAGTTGGCAGTCTAGATATTTGACATATTTTGTAAAATAACCAATTGTACACTGTTATTTTTGTGAATATAAAATATGAAAGTAGGTTGAGTATGCCTTTATTATTACTTACTTACTTATTACTCTATGTACTAAAGAATATGCTTGTACCTATAAGGGGAAATATATTAAACTATTATCAGCATCTTTTGCACAAAAAAACATGGTGAGGTGATTTATTTCAATTTTTTATGCCACTTTTCTTAAAATAGTAGGCAGTGCTTCTCTGAAGGTGACAACAAACAACAGTGACCCCCACAGACTCTCTATCATTTATGCTGAAAATATTTAGATATTAATATGTTAAAGACTGACAAATTAAATGTCTTAATAAATTTTGCTGTAGTGTTCACAATATTTAGAATAATTTAACCCTTCATTTACGAACTTGACACACATAGGCTAAGTTGGCAGGATTTTAAAATGTAAGTTTATTATGTATTACTTAGTTCTACTGGAATGTCCTCATATGAAGAATTAATAATAAGCATATATTGTATAAATCCAAATTGTTCCCAACTTTATACATCCTCACATAGAGTAGTTCCAGATTTTCCACACTTGATATTGATTCTTCAAACCACGTTATTATAAGACTGACACTTTGTGTTTGTTTTTTTAATTATTACTGGATTTAAGAAATTATTTTTTGTAAAACATCATGTAGCAGTGTGAAAAAAAGTACCTGGCTGTCAGTTTCGGAATTGGCTAAAGGAGACTAATAATTATAATAGATTTACCTGATTAAATGTCGGTAGCCTTGAATGTTGCTGGTTCTAATTATTCTAAAGGTAGTCATACACTCCTAAACCCCTAAAACACAATTCCAGCTTTTCTTTTTTCAGCGCTGGAGTGGTGCTTTAAATCTAAGTACCCTGCTCCCTTTTCTATACTCCCCCTCTGGTGGCTTCACCTTTTACTAAGTCGCTCCAGTACCGCGGCGCCATCTTGTGACTATAACATCTGACTGTCCAGAAGTCATAAATTGCATCACAAGCTCTCAGCACAATCTATGAGAGCCAGAATGAAGCCAGAATGAGGCTCTCATAGATTTTTTATTGAAGAGTGACCTCCAGTGCACTTCATGAAATACTGGAGCGGTCGGCAAGTCACAAACTGAGACTGATTGGAGCTATGTTGATAACAGATGAAGACGCTGGAGGGAGTGTATAAGACTAGGGGCAAGGGACTTATATTTAACCCCTTCACCCCGGGAGATTTTTCATTTTTCGTTTTGTTATTTTTTGCTCCCCTTCTTCCAAGAGCCAAAACTTTTTTATTTTTTCATCAATCTTTCCATATCAGGGCTTGTTTTTTGCAGGATAAGTTGTACGTTTAATTGAAACCATAACTTTTACCATATAATGTACTGAAAAATGGAAAAAAAATTCCAAGCGCGGAAAAATTGCAAAAAAGTGCAATTGCATGATAGTTTTGGGGGTATTTTATTCACTTTATTCACTAAATGGAAAACTGATGCATTGGTGTGATGCCTCAGGTCGGTGTGAGTTTCTAGACACCAAACATGTGTAGGTTTACTTTTATCACAGGGGTTAAAACGATTCAGAGGTGTGTCCAAAAAAAGTGACGCATTTTTGTCGCCATTTTCAACAACCCGTAGAGTTCTCATTTTTCAGGATAAGGGGCTCAGTAACAACTTATTGTTTGTGTCTCAAGCTGCCAATTTTAATGGCACCATCTTGATCACCTATTTGCAATGACCAAAAAATGTAATTTTAGTGTTTGGATTTTATTTGCCGCCACGCCATTTATCAATCAGATTAATTGATCTTATATTTTCATAGATCGGGCATTTCTGAACACGGCAATACCAAATATGTGTATATTTTTTATTTTTTGAACTCTTTAATTTTCAATGGGGCGAATGGGGGGGGGTGATTTAAACTTTTTGTTTTTTCTAATTTTTTTACTTTTTTTTAACTATTTTTTTCATTTTACCAGTCCCCTTAGGTGAATATAAGGATCAGCAGTCTGATCACTAATTCATTTCTCCTGATCAGAGCAGCATCACTCTGATCAGGAGAAATGCTGCATTCTTGTTACAGCTGGCGCTCTTGTGCGCTCTTGTCTCGGGTGCAACACTCACTGTTTTTTTCAGGTCATTGTTTATTGCCCTGCTACTGGTCCCCATCATAGATAAAGTAGTAAAACACATGACACCAGAGTTGTCTTGGCATATCTAACTTGTATAGTATAATCTTCACACTGCGATGACAAACATGGCCTCACTTCGGTTCTGCTGTTACTATTATCATGGAGTACTCTCTCTCAACGAATCCTCGCTATCTTGAATTTCGTGCTCAAGGTGCCGGGACTGTGTCTCCATTTCCTCTCTTCCTCTAACCATCATCCACTTCTGGGCCCTGAAGACTATTTAGTGATACAACTTCCCTAAGCCCAACGGGGTAAGCCATAGGCACTGGATCTCTCGAAGTTACCTTATGGTTCCCTGACTGGCCCTGACACCATAGCCATGTCTTCTCTTACTCGTCAGAACTGACTCCAATATCTCTGTAACCAGGAAGTGTCTCAATCTGCATCACCACTAGTTCCACCCCCAGTGAACTGAACCTGACATTAACTGTTTCTATTTCTAACAAAGTTTATCTACATAACATTCTTATACTTTACAATACTTCTTAGAACTGACATCCTAAACCTTTACCTCATGCTACATGTTACTAACCATTCCCCACTCTGCTATATCTGTTAAACCATATGTCTTAATCTAAATCTTATCTGACTAATATACTTCACTACACATGGTTAACATATTTCTATCCCATTACACTTTACATAATTATACTCTTTATATTGCAGGGGGCTTGACCAACCCCTACACCTATCTTGCGTAAAGTCTAATGTGTATGGTTACTTTAAGTCACACTAGATGGCTGCCCCACAATTAGTCATCATATAACTATAGTATATCTAATTTTAAAAATGTCTAAAATGAAATAAAGAATGGTTTCAAGTCATTTATAGAGTTTTCTTTGAATGCCCATTGGGAACTGATTAGACATAGAATATTGTTGTAATTCCCGTGCACAATAATGCAAATAGAGTCTGCAAACTTAGTGAATAGTAGAAATATGCAGTCTGAGGTAGTTCACAAGAAAAAAAAAATATTTACATTCAAGCTGCCAAAATATGTCCCTTAAAGGAATTTTTCATATGAAATTTTTTTTTGGGGAGACAGCAATTTAATACATCTACATTGACGTTTTGGCCTGTCTTCGGCCTTTATCAAGTGCTGTTCAGGTGCTGGGATTCTATAAAATGAACCTGTAGATGACAGTGACCGGATGCCATCTACAGGTTCATTCTATAGAATCCTAACACCTGAACAGCACTTGACTGTCATGTCAATTCATTGGCGTACCGCGATCGTGTCACAGGCTGGCTGATGAGGGCTCAGAAGGGTGCACCCCTAGCCAGTGTGTGTTAAATGCTGCTCTCAGAGATTGACAGTGTCATTTAGGAGGTTAACAGCCATGAACGGTGTGCCAAGCCACCGAGTGTTAGAGGCAGATGAAGGCTAAATAGTTCAGCCTTCTTGTGCAAGGAAAGATGCAGGCACGGCATGTGAGTCTGCATCAAAAGCAGGGAAATGACCCACGACATACAAAGCATGTGATGGATTGTAAATGGGTTAAAAGAAATCCACCATTACCACACACAAACACCCAAAAAGAGACTAAAATTAAAGTAGAAAAAAGTATATATATAAAAATTTGAATCACCCTTTAAAAAATAAAGAAATAAAAACTATTTATTTAGTACTGAGTATCTGTAAAAGCTAAATCTACCAAAATGTTAATTAATTAAATACCGTAAAGAGAAAAAAGGATCAAAGTGCCAGAATTCTGTCTTCATGTTTCTTCTAACTCAGCCAGAAAAAAATGCTCTAAGGCTATGTGCGTGCGCATTTGTTTTTGTGCATTTTGATGCTTTTTTTTTTGCTGCGTTTTGCGGCGTTTTTCTCCATTCAATTCATTGGGGGAAAAACACGGGGAAAAATGCAAAAATAATTGACATGTTGCATCTTTGTAGTCACCAGAAAAACACAGCAAAAAAACCCTGCAATGTGCAGACAGCAAAAATGAAATCTCATAGACTTTGCTGGGGAAGGAGATTCATGCAGCTTTTAGAGCAAAAACGCACTTAAAAAAATGTGCAAAAACACAGCAAAAAATGCAGCGTGTGCACATAGCCTAAGGGCTTGTTCAGACAACCATATAAATGGGACGTGTGCTATCTGATTCACCAGATAGCACACTGACCCATATTATTTGATGAGTCAGTGCAGATAATCAATTTTTTTCATTAAAGGAAACCTGTCACCAGATTATTCCCTATGAAACAAAAAATATCACCTTCTGCAGCTCCTGGGCTGCATTCTATGAAGGTGCACCTTGTTGCTGGCCCCCTTTTCAGACCTCCAAAACAACTTTGTAAAATATTACCTTTTCGTATGCAAATTAGTTTGGTTGGCCAGATGGACGGGTTCTATTTCGCCTTCTGTCCCCCTCCTGCCGCTGTTCACCATCCCCCAGCCTTGATTTGCATTCATGCGCAGGCACGAGATTGTGGGTGGGTACTAGGATGACGCTGGTGAGCTCATGCACAGCGCCGCTTATATTCTCGAGCCTGCACAAATACATCATCGGCGCGCGCAGGGAAAGTTTCTGCTAAGGCCCGCGATAGTGGCCTCTGCTAACTGCGCCTGGGCGAGACTTCGGCATCGGCGTGGACGATGACTGGGCTGTCGTCATCCATGCAAATCAGGATTGGGGGATGGCGAACAGCGGCAGGAGGGGGGGACAGAAGGCGAAATAGAGCCCACCCATCTGGACAGCCAAACTAATTTGCATACGAACAGGTAATATTTTGTAAAGTTGTTTTGGAGATCTGAAAAGGGGGACAGCAACAAGGTGCACCTTCATAGAATGCAGCCCAGGAGCTGCAGAAGGTGATATTTTTGTTTAATAGGGAAAAATCTGGTGACAGGTTCCCTTTAAACAAATCTGGCTGTGAAAAAATGCATCATGCTGCAATTTGACTCTGAAATAGGATGAGACTCACCCATACAAGTCTATGGATGTCAGAAAAAAATCAGATGCCACATTATAGTATTTGATTTTTACTGATTCATTGCAAAGCATAGGAAACTGTAAATGGTTCTATAAATGACTACTACTGTCAAAAAAAAAATTGCATATGGACTGTACACAGATTGCACTTTGATGACAAGTGAGACATTTTTTTTTCACTTTTCTTTAATTGAATTGGACTGATATTTTTATACTGTCTTGTGACCCAAGCCTGAGAAGCAATCACAACATTGTATCTACCCCAAAATAGTATCAATAAAATGCAGTTTACCATGCAGAATACAAAACCTCAAGCAGCTCCATCAACGTAAAATCAAAAACATTACACGTTTTGGAAAATAGCGACACAGACCAATTTTGGGACCTAAATATAAAATATATATACATGCTTGGTATCACTGTAATTCTATTGATCTAGAGAATCAAATCCTCAGGTAATTTTGCAACATAATGAATAGCATAAAAACAAATCAGTTGTGGAATTGCAATTTTTTTTTCACTGCTCTTAAATTTATTTTCCAGTACATTGAATGATAAAATGAATGGTATCATTGAAAACTAAAACTTGTGATTCAAAATAAATTCCTCATGAGGCTACATTATATCAATAGAAAAATCAAAATGTTATAGCTCTTGGAAGAAAGGGAGCAAAAACTCGATAGAAAAAAGGCAGCCATATTTACTGACACCAATGAACAACATTATTGTACTAGAGGATACAACAGATTCCCATGATAAAGGCTAAGGCAGCACAGGTGCATAATACTGATGGAACAACCACTCATACAAACTAACGTGTTTTTTTTTGTCCCATTCTTTTTTTGGAAAGAACCAGAGTCCTTTTTTGTTTTTGTCTTTAACCTTTGGCAACACATATATTTGAATTTTTTGCATTCCTCTTTTAGCAGTCCAATTTATCAACTGTACACCACATGATTGTACTGCACATGACTGCAGTATTTGCATTACTATTTATGAACCTGTGTGTATTTTCTTTGCAATGCAACATTTTGGGTTAAATTTTATTTATATTCAAGGTTATGGTGGGGAGGACCTTAAAAAATAGATAAAAAAAAAATTAAAAAATTAGCAAATATTTTAATAGCCAAATTTAAGAACCATTTGCTCAAAAAGATTATTGCTGGCTGTTGCTGCAAATTACTTTCCATTCGTGTATACATCCAGTGGAATAGTGTTAATTATGCTGCATTTTTTGGCAGGTGGGAGAATAACTTTAATAAAATTAATTAATTAAAAAAATGAAAAGAAATAAAAAAAAAGGTTAAGGTTTTACAACTGTTTTAATAGTTGAATTTAATAACTGTATGCACTACAATACACTATTGAGACATTTAACAATGCAGGTCTGTTTTGGCACACCTATTTAAATTGTCAAATTAACAAAATTCATTTGTAAAAATAAGTGTGAAAAACTGCAACTTGCACATGTACATTGCCACACTGTTTTGTTGGGGACCTCAAGGTCCATGTTACATGCAGCAAGATATAGTGTAGGAGAAGGAGGAAGAAGAGGAAGTGTATGAGCAGCAGCAGATAAATGTGAAAGGGGACATGGAGTTGACACATTCACACAGGTAGGGGAAATGGCTGTCAGCCCAAGTTAAAATGAACACAGCAATGACTATGACAGCCAACTATCACAACGGAGTAATGAAACTAAAGGGCCATCGGTTGTGCTCATGATGTGCAAGCTGTATGCTGGAAAGCTTGTGGGATGTCAGGTGTATTGTTACCATCTGTGTTACCTGCTCTGCTAAGCTTACACTGAGCATATGTCTGCCAACCACGCAAGTGACCAGCAGACCGTGAAAGGGCCTAGTTATTCGCCACAAGCATGTAAGATACGGACAGTACAGACCAAAGGTTTGGACACACCTTCTCATTCAAAGAGTTTTCTTTATTTTCATGACTCTGAAAATTGTAGATTCACATTGAAGGCATCAAAACTATGAATTAACACATGTGGAATTAAATACTTAACAAAAAAGTGTGAAACAACTGAAAATATGTCTTATATTCTAGGTTCTTCAAAGTAGCCACCTTTTCCTTTGATTACTACTGCTTTGCACACTCTTGGCATTCTCTTGATGAGCTTCAAGAGGTAGTCACCGGAAATGGTTTTCACTTCCCAGATGTGCCCTGTCAGGTTTAATAAGTGGGATTTCTTGTCTTATAAATGGGGTTGGGACCATCAGTTGTGTTGTGCAGAAGTCTGGTGGATACACAGCTGATAGTCCTACTGAAATAGACTTTTAGAATTTGTATTATGGCAAGAAAAAAGCAGATAAGTATAAAAAAAGAAGTGTCCATCATTACTTTTTGAAATGAAGGTCAGTCAGTCCAAAAAATTGGGAAAACTTTGAAAGTGTCCCCAAGTGCAGTGGCAAAAAAACATCAAAAGCTACAAAGAAACTGGCTCACATGAGGACAGCCCCAGGAAAGGAAGACCAAGAGTCACCTCTGCTGCAGAGGATAAGTTTATCAGAGTCACCAGCCTCATAAATTGCAGGTTAACAGCAGCTCAGATTAGAGATCAGGTCAATGCCACTCTTTGAATGAGAAGGTGTGTCCAAACTTTTGGTCTGTACTGTAAGTTTCTCAAAAATAAAGAGGCAAGGATTAACTTTAATTCACATTGGCCATCTTCTTGCCTGACGGTCCATTCTCTGCCTTTTACTACATTTTTCTGCTGCCACCAATGCCAATTACCCTTAGTTGGTCTTCTACTTCCTGTCTATCATGTCATTTAAACTATACTGCTGCCTGGATAGATGGGTTGTGAAAAAGCTGTCGATTCTTCATTTAACAAATAAACAAGCTCTTGAAACGTCTCAAAAAGGGATATTTGCACCACCAAAAGCTTTTCCTGTTTACTTCGCCAGTGTATAAATGCTAGCAAAGCAGACATCGGTCCCAGAAAGGATACTACAGTGCATTGTTAAACGGGTTGTCCACTACTAAGACAACCACTTCTGATCCCACATGTTTCCCTCAGGTAAAATAAAAAAGCCTACACTCACCTCCACAACCGGCGTGGTTCCATTGGTGTCCAGGCTTGCATTCCCAGGGTTCATGTGACATAGTGACGTCATGCAAGCCCGCTTCCAATCAGCGTCTGCTTCTGTCTCCCTGTCTTCAGTCAAATTAGTTAATCAACAAGAAGTGAGCCTAGCAGCTGCAGCTCACTTCCTGTTGATTGCTCCTATGTCTGAAGGTTGGGAGAGAGAAGCTAGCGCTCATTGGATGGAGGGCTCGAGTGATGTCACAACGTCCTTTGAGCTCTGGGAAGACAAGCCCAGACACTGCTAGAACTGCAGTGGCCACGTAGGTAAGTAGGTAGGCTTTTTTATTTTACCTGGGGGAAATATGTGGAATCAGAAGGTATTGTCATAGTAATGGACAATCCCTTTAAATAGGCTGTTGGATACTACCATATGAAATATTATATGTTTTTTAACTATCCACATAGGTTGAGATCACTTCAACATTAATAATAGCTGTGTTTGCTATAGGGAGCTCAAAATGGGTTTAATTCAGTCCTAGGGGACCTATGAATGTTATGCACTTATTATGGCAATTAGAGGCCTTACAGTATTGTGATTCAATATTCAATATTTTGCAGGATATTTTGGTAAAATTGGCAAATTCGTTTTTCAAATGATTTGACCATCTCTAGCTACAATTGCTGCTTACATTGGTTACTAAATGTAAGATTTTTTTCTGTAAATTCACACTTATCTCTAGTTTTGAAAAACACTATTCACATTCCTGTACAATGCACTTTAAAATGGGGAAAAAAATTGACAATGTGTGAAATGGTAAAAAAAAAATTGAAAAAAATCTTCCCTTGTATTTTGCATTTCTTTGTGGAATTGTGTTCAGCTCAGGCATCGAATAACTGGTCAGTTACCAATGATATTTGTGAATTCAGACTTCAAATATTTTAAGGCACGCAGAAACTTTGGAATTGATTCTGTCTGATCATTTTGGCTCTCCCTGTGCCCATATAATAGTTATGGTGTGAACGGGACAGTAAAGTGTTTTGCTCAGTTAGGTCTCAAATCTCCATAAAGGGAAAACCCACAAATATCAGCTGGTTATGTTTACGGTTATAGAGAACTAAATCTAAGTTGTAGCTGAAGTTTGTTCTTAAAGCAGTGCTAAGCATAACCTTACCACAATATTTTTGCTTTATAAAACTTTTTTTAATTGAAAAGTTGAAAATTCTGCTAGTAGTAACCATTCAAAGGGGTATGTTTCATTTGCCATATTTATTAACTAATTTGGTCATGGACCTTTAATCCAAAAGATCAATATAGATTCATGTTAAAAAAGCAGGTAGTACTCCCCTGGAAGCAATGCTGGGATTTCCTTTACCTTGGCAGAGATTCAGCTTGTTGTTTTTGCAATGCAGCTAAATATCCTTAAAAAGTAACCATCATTTTAAATTTTATTACATAAGTCAATATTACACGTTAATGGAAGCAACTTTGTATTATATTTTATCAGATAATTTTGCTTCTTTCTTCTAATATTCAGATCTTTCATTTTTCATTCCCGTATAAAATCTGTATTCATTGAATATCGATTTTTAGATTATGGAGATAGGAAATGGCAGTTGGGGAAATTCACAGAAAAGGGACATAAATTCAAAAGAAGTAAAAAAAAATTCACCAAAAACAGCCCACAAAGGTCAAACAGCAAATGTACTCACAGGATGCAGCCTGCCCCTATGATAAAGATGGGGGTAACACATGTGCAGAATACCGATGAGACAACCACTCACAGCCTACCAACTCATGGAGGGGGTGATTGCTGGTATTAAACATGCACACTAATGAGGTTTGTATAGGGTGCCAGTCACACAGGTACGTGCAATGCACAGTGTCTGGCTTACAGCCTATTGATGAAACCCATGCTATTAGATCAGGCGGGCTGCCAGCACTATATAAGTGCATCCCACAGTACAGACACCCCAAAAGCATTTGCTTTTTGACTTTTGTTGGCTAATGGCTGTTGTTGGTGAGTTTTTTTTGAGATGGCAGTTGATGCTTTTAAAATTCTATGGATCGTGGATGGAGGAGCTAGATGTCCGCACATACATACTGCTGCAAGTTCTCCTGAAAAATGTATGAACTCCATTTGTCATCTCCTCAGTAATAAGAAAATCTGCATTGACTGAGAACTGATTTTATCCATGAATTGAGAATTTTAAGAATGAATGATCAGTTTCGGAGGAGAACGAAGCAGATTTCTCTAATAAGATATAATAAGAATATTAGAAAGTTTCCTATTTTCACGTGTATTACTGATTTATGAAAGAAAAAAAAAAATAGCCTGACAGTTAGGGGTATTTGTTTTACACGCTGCGACTTCGCTGCCGATATATCTCCGGGGTCTCGTCGTTAGTGACGCACATCCGGCGCCGGTAGCGACATCGCAGCGTGTAAAACAAATGAACGACGATCAACGAGCACAAAAACATGAAAAATCGTTGCTCGTTGATACGTCATTCATTTCCATAATATCGGTGCTGCTGCAGGTATGCTTTGCTATGTGTGACGCCGCTGGAACGACAAACATCTCCTTACCTCCGTCCACCGGAAAAGGAGGAAGGAAGGAGGTTAGCGGGATGTTCTGGCCGCTCATCTCCTCCCCTCCTTTTCTATTGGGCGGCAGTTCAGTGACGCTGCTGTGACGTTGCTGTGACACTGAATGAACTGCCCCCTTAGAAAGCAGGCGGTTCGCCGGTCACAGCGAAATCGCAGAGCAGGTATGTGCGTGTGACGCTGCCGTAGCGATAATGTTCACTACGGCAGCGATCACCACATATCGGCTGTGCGACGGGGGCGGGTGCAATCGCGCTCAACATTGCCAGCAAATGCTAGCGATGTCGCAGCGTGTAAAGTACCCCTTACTCTTTACTAGAGCTACCTGGTATCCGGCATGCAGAGAATATGCTCTCCAGTCTCCTCTAGGTACACCCACCTTTTTTCACAAAATGGCTTAACACTAGAAGTCCCAGGAATTTCGAGCTCCATAGGGTTCCAATGGTAGAAATGTTAAATGACCCCTCTCTGGGATTTCTAGTGTTAAAGGGGTTGTTTGGTCTAAAATAACAAGTCTGCAGTCACACTATGTGACTGCAGACTTGTGAATGATCACATCAAATACACTGTGCACGCTCAGCATTCTGTGGTGTCAGAGCCAGAAACTGTGGCCACTTGGAAGAATCTAACTACACTATTTCCGGTGTGCTCAATGGAAGTGTATAGTGCAAGGGCAGAAACAATCTAGTCAGATACTAGCGTTAAATGTGTATATCATGCACTTGCGGTTATGGGACCGACGCTGACACCCTTGAATCCTCACAGTGCACAGTGCGTGCGATGTGAGGATTCACAAGTCTGCAGTCACAGAGTGACACATAGAGGGACTGCAGACTTGTTGTTTTAGACCAGACAACACCTTTAATTTTTTTTTTACAAACATTAAGGATACGATAAATACTGTAAATGTACAATATTAAGAAAATGGATACTTTGAGAGAAATAACTAATTTACTCAAACATCCAATGTATCAGGAATATGATTATTTAATAGGGATGAAATCATTCAACCACAGGCATTTCAAAACAGTGTCTAAAATGACGGGACTTTACACACTGAATGCTTAATAAAAACAGGAAAAGATGACTTCTTTATTCATCATTATATAAGCCACTATAAACATGGAATAATGTTTAATCTTTTTTTTTCTGTTCTGAAGTTTAAGAAATTTTTAAATGGAATGGGAAAAAAACCCATTATCTGTAATGATCCAAACAGTAAAATCTGAAATATGAGGCTATATTATGCAGTTGTTTTAACCTTTCCACTTTCAAGAGTGGCTCCTATTAGTCATTTCCAACATTATGAGATTACTATCGTCTTGTTCAGATCTCCTTACCATACGCATGAAAAGTTAACTTTGAAATAAAGAAGTGAACTATTATATGGGAAGCCAAACTAGGCATGTATTACTTTGTGAAATATTCAATATGGTTTAAGATATAGTGAACAAAAGAAGAAATAGATTTATTTTATTTTTCCCATTACTGTACATGTCCATTTGTATTATTATAACCCAGTTGCTTATGTGAGGCGCATTTATACCTAGTGTTTATGTAGAGCGGTATGTGGATAATTATCTTGATTAATTGGTGCTATTTGTATTGTTCTTGTAGGAACTCCTGGAGCATCCTCCTTATTGTCTGGCTCTGGAGCAGCAGCTCATCCTCACTTGTTGCCAGGTTCCCCTTGCTCTTCTCCAGCTTTCCATCTTGGAGCAAATACAGGTCAGCTTTGCAGCCTTTCTCCAGCAGATTACTCAGCTTGTGGCAGATCAAACCTTGCACTTAACAGATATAGCACTTCTCTTGCTGAGACTTACAACAGACTTGCAAACTCAACCAGTGAATCCTTTGCAACCCCAAGGACCCCTTCCTACGTTGGAATGGGGAGCAGCACTTCAGTAAATATGTCCATGGCAGGTTCTGACAATGAAAACTTTGGATGTCCCCAAACGAGTTTATCGATGCAAATTTCTGGAATGTCTCCTCAGCTCCAGTATCTCATGCCTTCACCAACAAGCAATGCTTTTGGCAGTGGGCAGGCACATCAAAGTTCTTACAATGCATTTAGACTTCATAGCCCATGTGCTTTGTATGGGTATAACTTCTCCACTTCCCCTAAACTAGCTTCTAGTCCTGAAAAGATTGTGTCTTCTCAAGGAAATTTTTTGGGGTCTTCTCCAAGTGGAACTATGACTGATCGTCAGATTCTCTCCCCTGTGGATGGAGTTCATCTCCTTGGCGGAACAGGACAGCAAAATTTCTTTGACTCCAGAGGATTAGGGAGTCTCACACTATCAGCATCTCAAGTATCTGCACATATGGTTTGATGGAAATGTTATTAAAGCAAATGTTTTCTTGCAGGATGAACTTTTAAATTAATTTGTTTTTGTAAATATGTATATATAACACTAAGAACAATGCACTAACTTGTTACAAATAATGTATCTTTTAATTTTTTTTGTTGTATTTCTTGTAGTTTGCTTTCTCACAGATTAAACAGCCAAAGTAACACAACCACTCACTTCCACTAAATAAATATGTTTCTCCAGATCAGTTCTATTTCATATTTGTTCTAATCGTAAGGTGTAAACATTATTAAAAAAACAGAATTTGTTACATAAGATTTAAAAGCTTATTTTATATCATTGTAACATGGCATGGGGCAGTAGTTGCGGGCAAGGTGCTGTTATCTTCTCGCTCCCAGGTACACCACAGGAAAGATGGAGTGGTGGTGACTGGGTGTATGGAATTGTATTGTGTGGGTGATTCACCCGTAAAGGCCTTAAGCTGCCGATGGCTTTGGCTGGCCAGGGCCAGGTGTTAACTTAAGCACATAAGGAGACCACCAGTTCTTAAAACACAGTCTTTTACTTAAATGTAGCATAACATACACAGTACACAGGGAATAATGGGTGCACATTTTTTTTTGCTCATTACGAAGCATCACAACCAATAGTCCCTCCACTCCTCCAACCCAGATGTTCTTGTCCTCATTATCCTGGGTTGTTTCACCACCACCCAGATCAACATCACAGTACCATGTAAGAGAGTCATCCTGTTCCTTAGGCTGGGGCCACACGGGGACTACTGCGATCCCCTTGCATGACACTCGGCTCGTGCTGGCAGTACAGCAGAGCCGAGTGTCATGCTTGTGTCCTTGCAACTGAGGTCCGTTCGTGCGAGCAGACCTCAGCTGCGGGGGGCGGGCCGGCACTCAGGAGGGGAGGGAGGGATTTCTCTCCCTCTCTACTGCGTAGCCGGCTATTGCCATTCTCGCACTGCACTGGCAGTACACTGGTGTACCGCGAGTGCAGTGCAATTTTTCTCTCGCCCCATTCACTTGAATGGGTGCAAGAGAAAGAGTCTCGGATTACAATCGCAGCATGCTGCGATTGTTTTCTCAGTCCGATTAGGGCTGAGAAAATAATCGCTCATGTGTGCTGACACACAGGCTAGAACTGGTCCGAGGGGAATGCGATGTTTTATCTCACTCCACTCGCACTGTTTTTCTCGCCGTGTGGGTTAGGCCTTACTGCGACTCTGTGTTCAGTTCTTCTTGCTTAGGGGATGGGTTGTCACTATGGCCAAAGCCTAGCCTCACGCTACTGACGCTTTTGGAACGTCCACCCAGGGTTCCCTTTTTGTCTCACGTTCTGTACAATCAGGCCTTTTACCTTCTGTAGTTAGTGAGTATCTTGAGGGTCAAAGCTGAGTGTCCTGTATGAGCAACCGACTACTCCAGTCACTAGTTGTCCTGGTTAGCATGCTGACCTGACTACTTTGTTTACATTGTGTACCTTTCACTTCCTTTTTCACACTATCTGTGGCTCCAGTTGCCTTTAGCTGTAGGGACACCCATGTTATGTGGCCTTGCTGAGCACCTATAATCACGTCTGCTCTAGCAGAAAACAAATCCCTGTCTTAAGTTCTAGAAGTAAACCTGTGTCTTTCCCTGCATGCTAACCCCTCCCCTACATGCTGGTCCTAATGTTAACTCTGTCTGCCCCTACAGCCTGTAGCTGGGCAGACATGACATTTTACCTAGAGTTCTATATATCCCTTATAATGATTTGAATTATCACATCTTACATAACAATTATCAATGCTGCTACATGTAACACATTACCATGCTATACACGAGTACATCCTACAATAATATACATTATGCATTACCTAATACACAATATCGACTCGATTGTTGTCTTCTGTGGGTAACATGTTTATAGATCCACCTCTTTATGATGTAACACTTCGTGGACACACCCTTCTCAATTGCTATGTTGTGCCTTATTGTAAGGATGCAACCGGCAATGTGGTAAATGGCCGGTATGTGTAACAGAGGCAGAAATCCTCTGTGATCTGAACCCGGAATGTTTCTCTGGGACTTGTAGTTCCATGAGGATTGTTGTACACATTAAGGCCTGGGTTCATAGGATGGTCAGAAGGGATGGGCGGGACTGACCATCCACATACCTCCCATACGTAGGTGTGTCTCATGGGATTTAATGGAGCTGTCATTTGTCACATGATCGCTGTGAGTAGGTGGGAGCCATCTTGCTGAAAGCACATGGTCAGGAGATCATGTGCATGCTGAAACAGCAAAGGCCTCTGAGAGTCCATGGAGCTGCAGAGTCTACTGGGGCTCTGGACTGACAGCAGGTGCCATCGAACAGAGCTGGTCCGAGGACTTGGTTAGTGAGCCAAGTGAGAGAGTCTCCCTGGAGGTCGAGCCTGGATGAAGGCAGACATAGAAACCTACCAAGTGACTGATACGTAACACCCTGAGAAAATGAGGTGGATTGGCTAATGCCAGAGAATGAACTGTATAGACACTCGGTGTTTTAAACCGACAGTGAGACATTGTTGTCCTGCGGGAGAGTGGCTGTGGCCCGTTACACTGCGTGGTTTATGAAGATGTGAATAAATCACCTGGATTGTTTAAGTGACAAAGTGCTCATGTGTGTCTTGGCCCCGCTGCCAGACGTGTGCCCCAATACGCTCGGGGCCCAGATCATTACACTTATAAAATAACAACAACCTATACTCACCTCTGGTGCCGATGCTGTTCCAGCAATGATTGCACAGGGCTCTGGTGATGATGTTATGTCACATGAGCTCAGCAGCCAATTAGCACCCGCTTTTACTTCATTTAGATGAAATTCACATCCAGAAGAAGTGAGAACTGCTGCTGCTCTCTGATGTCCTCCGAATGTCAGTTACATCTGAAAGAAGTGAGAGTGAAGAGGCTGCTGATTGGATGCAATGCTCATGTGACATAACAATGTCACAATAGCCCAGAGAGAGCTAGTGCCATCATTGTTGGATTAGCGGCAACACCATAGGTGAGTATAGGCTGTTGTTATTTTATAAGGCGGAATATAGCTAATGAAAAGGGGTTGGCTGAGTAGTAGACAACTCCTTTAACTAAGTTGGCATAAACCTGGAAAAGCACTAGTTGAATGTGGTTCGGACAACATTTCAATGCACTATAAGTATTATTTTTGTGTAATATAGTATGCAGAGGAAAAGCAACCCATCAAAAATGCAATAATAGCAAAACCATTGAGAAATATACCCCTTATGTTCTTCTATTCCCTGATATATTCTATGTTTATTGTATCTCTTCAGTCAGTGGAGCCCACCTGTTAAAGACCATTTATCTTTGAAATTTGGGTGGTTATCATAAAGAGGATGCTCTTTATTTAATACTATAACCATATTTGCTTGCTACAGTTAACATTGATTTTACTTGAAGCTGAAAAACAGAATCTTCTGTACTTGTATGAGTGTATGTATATACTGTATACACTGATACATGCAAACAGTAAGAACTTCCTATGGTAATGTGTGTGTGTGTATGTATGTACAAAAGCATATCCCGTGGCACTCAACAATATAAGAATACATTGGCCTTGCATTACTGCTATAAGAATATTAGAGAAATGAGAAAAATACATAGCTAATGTGAACAATGAGTAAAAAGACATAGGCATTGCATTATTGCTTTGGAAATATTGACAAAAACAGATTTTTAGCTTATGTATTAGGCAAACCGTGTGAGTCTGATAACCAATTGACTACAGTATCAGGATATAGTTGTAATATTGGTTTTGGCCTATGTATAGAGATTTATTTTCAGTGACATTTGCTGAGGTTCTCTCATACATATAATTAGGCTGTATCACCATACTTGTTACCACGGTTACCTGCTTAGAGACCCACTAAGATGTTTTGCCCCCCTCTGAGCTGAACCCATTGCAACGCCACTGTGGCACAGACTGTGTCAGTGATAGCAGCCTCTGCCCCTGATGGTGCTTGTTTAAGTATCCCAGCATGCAATGAGATTCTCAATCAAAGCGTCTTCAGACAGGAATTCGGAAAAAAAAATCAATAGTTGTTAGTGTAGTCAGGAAAGGGTAGGGAATTTTTAATGCAGCTGTATTAGAAATTAGTTTAGATTGGGCATTAAATAGAAAAAGATCTAGGTTACAATGTCTTTAGCCTTCGGACTACCCATTAATATATACTCATAGGCATGGTAATACTGTACATTTCAGCAACAACTAGCAAATTATATATGAAGATATAAAAAGGACAGACTCTTACAGGATCTTATCTAACAATGTTCTAATCATTTCAACCTCCTCTACTAGATCTGAGCAATTTATTAACTGCCATATGCTAACCAAGTGATATGTGTGACAATACGGTTCTTGATAATATAGTAAAATATACATCAATGTGCATTATGTTTTAACAATTATGTTTTTTTCCTTGGTAAAGCACATTCCAAGACATATATTACAACCTAATCTCTAGTTAACATTTGGGATAGTTTGCAGTCCATATTTAAACATACCAATGGCTGGAATCTTTGCCTGTCATTAGATTGACACCTGTTACAACACACAAGCAACCCCTATCCATGTCAAAGGAGGAATCTGCTGGTGACTGGCATAACAAGGTCTGAGAAATGTAGCATACATCACATTATAGTATTCTGATGTCTCTAGATTGTTGCTGATGGCTCTTGTCTACAACATTCCTGTGTCAACAATATGAGACATAGTGTTACTGGCGTCATCTTCAGCAAATTAGAACATTGTATTTAGGGGACGATTTGACTGATGCATAGGAATGATAATAGTTGTTAAATCATATTCACAGACTGTAAATACTAATTGTTTCTGCACAACTGGATTTCTTTAATTACTGCATGTGCATTAATAATGAAAATATTCATTATTATGATAATTATGTTGATGATTATTATTATTGATTATTATTATTAGTATTATAATCAGTTAGAGTCATCTTATGGAAAATTCCTGATAATTTCTTTTGGAATTTTCCTTTTGGCCTTGTAATCTTTCATAGGGGATGGCCATAAATAATAAAATAGCTTTTTAACATACCTATTGTTTTAGTAGAATTGATGAGATGAGCAGCTGCCAGACACCCCAGGTGACACATGTCTATAACTGACAGGTGGAACCATCTGCCAACATATATGGGGCATAATATTACTTTCCAGTCCATATCACTGCATTGATTATATATGATTTGATCATTTCCACACATTAAATGATTCTGAAGACCTAAAGAAAACATTATCAGACATTACACAAGAATTACCAGCATTTTCTCAATAAGGTCTCCAATAAGTGGAAAAAAAATAATACCATATTTTTTGGACTATAATACACACCTGACTATAAGATATATACATGTCACGGCCGGGCGGTCGGGCAGACCCAGGAGGTGGATCCACTGGACCGAACTCTCTGAGATGGTGGTAGGGAGTCCGGCAGCTGAAGCACTGATGGGCAGTAGAACAGTCCGTGCAAGTGAAGGCAGCGGAGGAGTCCCAGGGACCACGGAGTCACAGAAGGTGGTCTTGGTGACGTAGCTCAGGTTCGGAGGCCGAGGTGATATCAGGCGGGGTCCGGAACCTCTGGAGCAAGATGACGGGTCACCGCAGGGATCCGGGATGGTACGGACTGTCAGATGGCAGACGGACAGCGTGCGGGGATCAGGACACGGCAGACTGGATGGCGAAGCAGGCACGGCTCTACAAAGAGAGATAGGTGAGTACGAGCACAGTAACACCAGGAGACCTGACTCCTAGCTCAGGGAACACGAAGATCAGGCCCCGCCCCCTTGGACAATGACCCCTTATATACCCTGTACCTGTGCAACCTCATTTCCTGTTAATGGACGCTGGCCCTTTAAGAAAGGGTCAGTGACCGCGCGCGCGCCCTAATGCGCATGCGCGCCGCCCGGGTGCCAGAAGCCAGGGAAGGAGGCTGCGAGGAGGACGCAGGGGAGCCGGCCAGGTCCAGGGAAGCTGTCGGGCGCCGGGATCGGGGGCCCGGAGCCCTGGGACGGACGGAATCCGGTGACTGGGGAGCGGAGAGCGTGGCAGGTGAGCCGGGGAACGGGGGTGAGGACCCGGGGAGCGTGACAGTACCCCCCCCCCCACGCCCCCCTCCCCGCAACCGGGACATGAAGGCACGGATAAGAGGAGTGCCCACGTTCTCCCTGGGCTCCCAAGACCTATCCTCAGGACCATACCCTTCCCAGTCCACCAGGAAGAACTGTCGACCTCGTACGGTCTTCATGGCCACGATATCCCTTACCGCATAGATGTCATCATCGGCAATAGGAGGAGGGGCCGGACTGGCAGCAGCGGAGAAGGAACCAAGGACAACCGGCTTGAGCAGAGAGACGTGGAAGGAGTTGGGTATCCTCATCGTGGCCGGGAGCTGTAGCTTGTAGGATACCTCATTGATCTTGCTGAGGACCTTAAACGGCCCGATGTAGCGAGGACCCAGCTTGTAGGAAGGTATCTTCAATCGGATGTACTGGGAAGCAAGCCAGACCAGGTCACCAGGAGAGAAACACGGAGGATCCAGACGTCTCTTGTCAGCGTGTTTCTTCATCCGCTGGGAAGCGCGCCCAAGGGACGCTTTGACAGAGTCCCAAATGGTAGCAAAGTCACGAACTGCAGAATCAGCAGCCGGAACATCCGATGAAGGGGATATAGGCAACGGGACGGAGGGTTGAAGTCCGTAAACTACATGGAAGGGAGATTTGGAGGACGACTCACTGATGTGGTGGTTATGTGAGAATTCAGCCCAAGGTAGAAGCGTGGACCAGTCGTCGTGATGGGCGTTGACGTAGTGACGTAAGAAGGAGGTCAAGATTTGATTGACCCTCTCCACTTGGCCATTAGACTGAGGATGGTAAGCAGAAGAAAAGTCCAGAGTCACACCCAGATGTTTGCAGAGCGCCCTCCAGAAGCGGGAGGTAAACTGAGTTCCTCGGTCGGACACGATGTGGGATGGGAAACCATGCAAGCGGAAGATGTGATGTATATAGGCTTCCGCGAGTTCCTGAGCAGAGGGCAGTCCAGCCATAGGGACGAAGTGAGCCATTTTGGAGAACCGGTCCACCACGACCCATATGACTGTGTGTCCAGAGGATAATGGCAAGTCCGTAATAAAATCCATCGCTATGTGTTGCCACGGAATTGTGGGTATCGGCAGAGGCAGAAGACGGCCATAGGGCAGGTGTTTGGGCGTCTTATTCCTGGCACAAGAGGAGCAGGCAGAGACAAAAGCAGCGACGTCCGTGCGAAGGGATGGCCACCAATAATGGCGTACAATCGCACCCCATGTTCTCTTCTGGCCTGCATGACCGGCTGTTTTCGAGGCATGACCCCAGTGTAACACCTTTTGCCTGTCAGTCTCAGAGACATAGGTCTTTCCGGGCGGTATCTGGGCCAGGGTGACAGGGGCCACCGGAATAATCTTGCTAGGAGGGATGATAGGCTGGGTAGTCTCTTCCTCCTGCTCCATGGGCATGAAAGACCTAGACAAGGCATCCGCACGTACATTCTTGTCTGCGGGTCGGAAATGGAGCTGGAAGTCGAACCTGGCAAAGAATAAGGACCACCTGGCTTGCCGTGGGTTCAGTCGCTGAGCGGACCGTAGGTATTCCAGGTTCTTGTGGTCCGTGTAGATAATCACGGGGTACACTGCTCCTTCCAGGAGGTAGCGCCATTCCTCCAGAGCCAGTTTGACCGCCAATAGTTCTCGGTCACCGATGGTGTAATTACGTTCAGGTGCAGAGAAGCTCTTGGAGAAGAAACCGCATGTAACCATCTTCCCGGAGGAGGACTTTTGCATGAGCACTGCTCCGGCTCCCGAGGAGGAGGCATCCACCTCCAAGGTGAACTGGCGGTTTAACTCCGGACGGTGGAGTACAGGAGCGGAGGCAAATGCTCGCTTCAGTGAGCAAAACGCGGCGTCGGCCGCAGGTGACCAGTCCTTTGGATTAGCCTCCTTTTTGGTCAAAGCGGAGAGAGGAGCAGTCAGGGCAGAGAAGTGAGGGATGAACTGGCGGTAGTAGTTGGCAAATCCCAGGAACCGTTGGATTGCCTTTAGTCCAGAAGGG
Organism: Anomaloglossus baeobatrachus; assembly: GCF_048569485.1. Lineage (NCBI taxonomy): Eukaryota > Metazoa > Chordata > Amphibia > Anura > Aromobatidae > Anomaloglossus > Anomaloglossus baeobatrachus. The sequence goes on from NC_134355.1 coordinate 369,765,423, forward strand.
GGAGGCCAGTTGAGTATGGAGGACACCTTCTTAGGATCCATTTGCAGTCCAGTACCCGAGATGATGTATCCCAGGAAAGGGAGAGAAGACTGCTCAAAGACACACTTCTCATATTTGGCGTATAGACGATTCTCTCTCAGTCGTTGTAGGACCAGCTGGACGTTCTCTCTGTGGGTCTGGAGGTCCGGAGAGTAGATAAGGATGTCATCCAGATACACTACTACACAGACGTAGAGGAGGTCCCGGAAGATGTCGTTCACCAATTCTTGGAAGACTGCTGGTGCATTACATAGGCCGAAGGGCATCACGCAGTATTCATAGTGCCCATCGCGAGTATTAAACGCGGTCTTCCATTCGTCCCCAGAGCGGATACGAACTAGGTTGTAAGCACCCCGAAGATCCAGTTTGGTGAACACACGGGCTCCTCTGAGCCGGTCGAACAATTCGGGGATGAGCGGCAGAGGGTACTTGTTCTTTACGGTGATCTGATTCAGACCCCGGTAGTCGATGCAGGGGCGTAGGTCACCCTCTTTCTTCTTGACGAAGAAGAAGCCCGCTCCCGCAGGAGAGGAGGATCTCCGGATGAATCCCTTAGCCAGGCTCTCTGTGATGTAGGTAGACATGGCCCTGGTTTCGGCTGGGGACAACGGATATATCCGTCCTCGAGGTGGTGTTGTTCCTGGGAGCAGGTCGATGGCACAATCGTAGGGACGGTGTGGCGGAAGTACCTCAGACTCCTTCTTGTCGAAAACGTCTGCGAAGGACCAATAGGCCGAGGGCAGTTCCGGTAGGTTCTCTGGAACCGGAGGTCGTCGGATGTGTGGTATGGACTTCAGACACTTCTCATGACAAGAAGGGCCCCATCGGGTGATTTCGCCAGTACCCCAGCTGACTGAGGGTTCGTGTGTCCGCAACCAGGGAAGTCCCAGCAGGATTTGATGGGACATGTGTGGAAGGACATAGAGAGAGATGTTCTCGGTGTGCAGGGCACCGATACGTAGTTCGACCGGTCTGGTGACCCAGGAGATGGTATCAGAGAGGGGTCTCCCATCCACAGAGGCTATCACGAGGGGTTTGGCAAGTGGAGTAACAGGCAGCTGGTACTTGTCCACCGTGGCCTGCTGAATGAAATTGCCTGCTGCCCCGGAATCGAGGTATGCCTCAGCCGTGAACCGTGTCTCTCCCGTTGACACTTGCACAGTCCACATAACCGGGTCTGAGAGAGTCCCAGCACCTAGGGTGGCCTCTCCTACCAACCCTAGGCTTTGGAGTTTCCCGGCCTCTCTGGACAGGCACGTAGCAGGTGTGTGCCCTCTCCGCAGTAAAAGCAGAGGCCCTTGGCGAGCCGCTCTGCTCGACGCTGTTCAGACTGTCGTACTCGGTCAATCTGCATGGGCTCGTGGACGGGAATCCCAGCTGTTGATGACTGAGGTGCGGAGGGCTTCTGGGGAGGTGAGGAATGCCGTACCGGTCGTCTCTCACGAGACAGCTCTTTAGAGCGCTCCTGAAAACGAATGTCCACTCGAGTAGCCAGGGCAATCAGGGCATCTAGGGTGGAGGGCAAGTCACGACCCGCCAACTCATCTTTGATGCGACTCGAGAGTCCCTCCCAGAAGGCGGCTGTCAGGGCCTCATTATTCCACCCGAGTTCAGAAGCCAAAGTGCGGAAACGGATGGCGTATTGGCCCACCGTCAGTGTTCCTTGACGTAGGCGGAGAAGGGATGAAGCAGACGCAGAGGCGCGTCCCGGCTCGTCAAAGGTACTGCGAAAGGCCTGCAGGAACTCTCGAAGGTTCTTGGTCACAGGGTCCTCCTTCTCCCACAAGGGGTTCATCCACGCCAGTGCCTCGCCCTCTAGGTGGGACATTATAAAGGCGACCTTGGCTTGGTCAGAGGCGAATAGATGTGGCAGCTGCGTGAAATGAAGGGAACATTGGTTGATGAAGCCCCTGCAGGTCTTGGGATCTCCAGAATAACGAGGTGGTGAAGCCAACCGGAGTTGGGAAGCACCCGACGAGGCTGCCACTGGTGCGGGAGCCGTGGATTGTCCATTGGAGGACCTGGGTGCCGCAGGCGTCATGGATGCTTGTAACGTGTACAGGCGGGTGTCCACGGAGGTCATAAATTGCAGCATGCGGGTCTGGACTTCACGCTGGCGTTGGAGTTCCTCTTGCAGGGCCAATAGTGCTGCAGCGGGATCCATGGCCTGATCTTACTGTCACGGCCGGGCGGTCGGGCAGACCCAGGAGGTGGATCCACTGGACCGAACTCTCTGAGATGGTGGTAGGGAGTCCGGCAGCTGAAGCACTGATGGGCAGTAGAACAGTCCGTGCAAGTGAAGGCAGCGGAGGAGTCCCAGGGACCACGGAGTCACAGAAGGTGGTCTTGGTGACGTAGCTCAGGTTCGGAGGCCGAGGTGATATCAGGCGGGGTCCGGAACCTCTGGAGCAAGATGACGGGTCACCGCAGGGATCCGGGATGGTACGGACTGTCAGATGGCAGACGGACAGCGTGCGGGGATCAGGACACGGCAGACTGGATGGCGAAGCAGGCACGGCTCTACAAAGAGAGATAGGTGAGTACGAGCACAGTAACACCAGGAGACCTGACTCCTAGCTCAGGGAACACGAAGATCAGGCCCCGCCCCCTTGGACAATGACCCCTTATATACCCTGTACCTGTGCAACCTCATTTCCTGTTAATGGACGCTGGCCCTTTAAGAAAGGGTCAGTGACCGCGCGCGCGCCCTAATGCGCATGCGCGCCGCCCGGGTGCCAGAAGCCAGGGAAGGAGGCTGCGAGGAGGACGCAGGGGAGCCGGCCAGGTCCAGGGAAGCTGTCGGGCGCCGGGATCGGGGGCCCGGAGCCCTGGGACGGACGGAATCCGGTGACTGGGGAGCGGAGAGCGTGGCAGGTGAGCCGGGGAACGGGGGTGAGGACCCGGGGAGCGTGACAATACAGATTTGAACAACAGAAAATAAGAACACATTTTTAATATTAACCCCCTTCATGACCTAGGAAGTATTTAATGTATATGTCCTAGGTCGCCCCCCACAGTTACTGCGTACTCCCTCGGCGAGCCCAGTGTCATCCCCACACATGTTTACTGATATGATCAGCAGACATGTATTGTTAACAGTCCACCTCTGCCTGTTAATCCTTTAGATCATGCTGTCAAACTCTGACAACGCGATCTAACACTCTCCAGTGAGGAACGCACTGTTCTGCCCCATGACACGATCACAGGGCGCCAATGGGTTGGCATGTCAGTGTAGATTCAGATGATGACCTCTGTCGCTCCCATGACGTGTTTCCTATGAATACTGGCAGTGCACCGACACTCACAGTAAGGCCCCCTTCACACGCACGTGTCTCCGGTACGTGTTAGGTCCGGTACGTGTTAGGTCCGCTCCTGCACGTACCGGAGACATGGGCACACGTAGACCCATTAAAATCAATGGGTCTGTGCCCACGTGTGTGTTTTGCCATGGAACGTGTGGAGCATACACATGTCTGTGTGTTCCACACGTAGACATGTCCACGTTTTCTCCGGCATCACGGGTGTCACACGGCCCACATACGGACCACACGGATGTAGTGTGGATGCGGTCCCATGTGACACGTGCCGGAGAAAACTCAGGTGTCAGAGAAAAAAATAACAAATCTTTACTCACCTTCTCCTGCCCTCCTGTCTCTGCCGCTGCTTTCACTTGCTGCCGACCGCCGCTCATTATGCTCATTTAATACTCACTTCACTGTGGCAGGGAGCAGCAGCAGCGGGGAGTCGGCAGGGCTGGAGACCGAAGTTCAGCACCACGGACAGCGACGCCAGGGACTGGTGAGTTGAAAGTTCTCGTTCTCCGTGTGTAATCACAGATAACACACGGAGAACACACGTAGTGCCATAAACACGGCTCATGGAGCGGAAAACGCACCTTTGACACGTCCGTGAAACACGTGCGTTATTTTCACGGACGTGTGAAGGGGGCCTAACACAGCATTTTTCCTGATCAGGGCAATGCTTAAGCCTCACTCTGACCAGGAGAAGTGATCGGAGTGTGCAGCCATAAAGTCTCCTAGGTGGACTAGTAAAATCAGTAATAAGGTAAAAAAAAGAGTTTTAAAAAATATTACAAATTAAGAAAATCCCTAAACATTCAAATCACCCCCCTCTTTTGCCCATTGAGAATAAAACAATAAAAAAAACCCCACATATTTGATATCATCATGTTCAGAAATGCCCAATCTATCAAAATATAAAATCAATTAATCTGATTGGTAAATGGAGTAGCGAGAAAATAATTGCAAATGCCAAAATTATGTTTTTGATTTGCCGCAACATTGCATTAAAATGAAATAACAGGCAATCAAAATGTCGCATCTAGGCAAAAATGATATACTGTAATTAAAAATGCTACACCAAGATGCAACAAATAAGCCACCAAAGAGTCCCAGATCTGGAAAAATGAGAATGCTATGGGGCCCGGAAAACAGCGACAAAAGCACTATTCTTTTTTTAACAATTTCTGATATTTTTTTCCCCCACTTAGATGAAAGTAAAACTACCGTATACATGTTTGGTATCTACAAACTCATACCGACCTAAGACATCATTTTGCCAGGTCAGTTTTATCATATGGTAAACATAGTAATTTAAAAAAAAAACAAAAGAAAAAACAACAATTGTGCAATTGCACTTTTTTGCAATTTCACTTAGAATTTGTTTCTGATTTTAAGTACACTATACGGTAAAACTAACGGTTTCATTCAAAAGTACAATTTGTCTGGCAAAAAAACAAGCCCTCATACGGCTATATTGCAAAAAAAAAAAAAAAAAAAAGAAAGTTATGCCTCTTGGAAGAAGGGGAGTAAAAAAACTAAAACAAAAAAACGGAAAATAGATGGGGGGTGAAGGGGTTAAAACTACCCTGGTGATGTAAAATTGTGGAGGGGGTAATGTCATTAACTTTTATGGTCTAAATTTTTGCTCATTTCTTGGCGCTCTAGGATAAAAGAAGAGGGGGTAAAGATTTATTCCAAAGTAGCAGACGTTTATTAGGAAGGTTGTACCCAAAAAATAAAGGATAATATACTGTAAACTGTCCTCAACAGTGACTTAAAAAGGGCTCATACAGTTAACTTTGATGTCTTATACTAAAGTTCATATAGAGCACAAGCACATTTATTGCACATCAACTGTGTCCCTGGTGTATAACATATGTAATGTCTTCATTTATGCCACTTTAACGCCTTATGCGCTTTAGTAAAAATTATTCTCGTTGCAACAGTACTTTTAGGAATGCCTATTGTAAATTTTCTATCAAGCAGTTCTGTGCTACACTGATTTTCTGTACCCTTCATGATCACAAATAAATGTGGACAAACAAGGAAGGCATCATATACTGTATATATCCTATATGTTACACAAAGAGAGAGTGGAAATGTAGATCGGCTTTTGACTGGGAGACCATGAAGTGTATGTTACCACTGAACCTTAAAACACGGGGATTAACAAACCAGGGAAGAAGTAAAACCAGAAATCCACAGGTCCCAAATTAGGCTAATACTTGCCCTAACCCATGATCCTGATTTGTCCGTGCCTAACAGCGGAGGTTGTCACTGTGAGAGCACATAATGGTGCCCCCACTCGTCGACGGTTTACTCTGAGAGTCTTTAACTTCACCCTAAGCTATAAACCAAATGTAACACAGAAAAAATAAACATAAATGAAGTACACACAACCAGAGGGTGAGACATGGGGCTAGGAACGTGCAAACACTTTCGTACAGGAATGATGGAATAAAAGAAACAAAAAAAAAATAACAGAACGCATGGAAACCCTAAATTAAACAAAATAGGAGATAACTGGGAAGGGATTCACACAAACTGGTCACAAGTCACCTGCTCACAGCCTGAGGCCACACCCGGGCTCCCCTGCTGCCATCAATGAAAGTCCTGTCGGACTGTCAGACTGCAGGTCACGGCCGAGGCATGCAATCTGACAGTCCAGCAGCACTTTCATGGAGGGCAGCGGGGGAGCCTGGGTGTGACCTCAGGTAAATTGAATGACATAACCTTCTCACAGCTGATCCCCAGTCAGCTCTCAGTGATTTCCAGAGCCTGCGGATAGTGAACATGTTTTCTCTCTCTGTAGGTTCCAGATGTAGCAGAGCTGGAATCATCATGGGACTTTGTATAGCCGTGCTGATGGCTGCGGGTAGTGTGAGATTGCAGCTGCAAACATCATGGAAGGGAGATATGTGTCACAGAGGTGGATATCCTCTGTGACGTAAGCCTGGTATCCAGCTCCAGTACATGTAGTACTGAGAGTGTTAACGAGGTATGTCAGAGCCAGGAATACAAGCAGTCAGAGAGATGGGTGGGTAATTCTGCTCCTATTTGCTTTATATTTTCACATCAAGCTGGAAAAGGCTATTTTGGTTTTGGTATCTTGAATGGTTTATGAAGTGTAAGTAAACCAGACAGAGTGTTTTGCTGAAATTGCTCCCTGTGCCTACCTCAGTGAGCCATTTCCCTACAATTGGCACAGAAGCTTGAGAAATGAATCCCCAGGGGCACATGTGACTGCCTTTGGGAAACCACATGTCATGGTTAAAAGCAGCAGCTGGAGTGAAAACAAACAAAATGGAGGAGCTGATAAAACAGCTCTTGTGGGCTAATTGCCAACATCAATAGCAGCATCAGGAAGTGCAACAGCGGCTGTAGCATCTGGAACATCAATGGCAGCAACAACAGCAGCAGCATCAGGAACAGCAATGGCAACAACAACAATGGCAGCAACAAAAAAAAAAAAAGCAGAGCAGAAAACCAATAAACTGCTGATGCAATAGTTCCAGCTGCAGCAAGAATAGATACAGCAGCAGCAGCAGCAGATGGTAATCCTGGCTGAGATGCTCCATCCCAGGGATGCAGCACTACCACCTCTGAATCAAGGGGATGATTCACACCTGCTGAAGACAATAAGGAAAGCCTTGCAAAAGATGACACCAGAAGATGATATTATGGTGTTCTTGACTGTTTTCAAAAGAGTGGCAAAAATGGAGAAATTAGCTCTAGAGTAGTTGGCGGAGGTGCTGGCATGATATCTAATGGTGGAATCACAGAAGGGCTGCTATGACCTGGCTCTAGAGGGTGCAAAAAAGTATGCCAAGTTGAAAACAGAGAACTTGTGCTCTTAACGCTAAAAGTCAGAGTAAAGCAGGTGCACCACTGGGTCTATTGTGGTGACAAAAGTTTGATTTAGTACATCTGGTTCAGAAGTAGTTGCAACGGAATCTTTCTCCCAAGTGCAGATGGTGGAAAGTGTCATCATAGACAGGTTAATCCACTCCCTTCCGAGTGAAGTTCAAACTTGAGTTGCCCAAGAAGATCCCCAGAATGCCTATGACTTGGTGGGCGTAGTAGAAAGATTGTGTGGTCCTCAGGGAAACAAAAGGCTTTTGACACCATAAAAAAGGAAACTAGAGCCACAAATGGTGACTTCACAGGTCCCAAGGGGCATCTGAGTTATTGTGAAAGGCCCCAGCTAATAATATGATTTATTGGAGGCATCATGCTCCAGGTCACATAGCCACCTTTTGCCCTATGACCACTGAAGTGATAGACTGCACCATGGGTTGACATTGCTCGCATTATGCATATGTGACGCCCCTGGACTATCAGGTCATCACAGGGTACTGCACGCGCTTTCTCTTTAGTGCAGTATTCAAATCTCTCATGGTTTGGGTCCCCATCTTACAGTGCTGCCTCCAACAGGAAATCAAATCCTAGATACATCCTGCACCACACCCACCAGGCACACCAGTGGACGGCTTGAGCGGAAAAGGGTCGTCCACCTTGGGGTCAGGAAGGGGAAGTGAGAATTGTGGAAGTGAAGTGGAAGAGAAGAAGGGAGGTAGCCCTCGAGCTGAGAAGAGCTCAGAGGAAGACGGGAGTAGTTGCTCCCAGGAGAAGCTGTCTAGGTAGCAGACGGTGGTCTGGGCCTAGAGGAGTCAGACCCCCGGTCACAGGGTATTGAGGCTATAGCAGCCTGGTCCTATCATTGGTCCAGGACCGAAGGCACGGCTGGGTACACGGACCCTAGGTCGGGGAGAAGCTTCAGGCAACCTGGCAATTAACATGCGGAGAACGGAGCCTTTATGGAATGTTCCCACTAGCTCCAGAATTGGGGCACTAGCGCAACGAGGGGGATAGGACCTTCCACATAAGCAGCCCACTAAAATCCCAAGCGTGAGCCCTGAGAGCAGGCTCCCACACTTAGCCTCAGTGGGGAGCGGGGCCCGGCAAGTTCCAGACTACTGGCCCACTACTGTGCATTTAAACTTTGTGCCAGGAGGCAGGTCACGGATCACCAGGCAGTACTGCAGGGGACGGGACCTGGAGAAGCTCCCCTTTGAGAGGCAGCGGCACCCAGAGACTTGGCTTACCCGGTTGACAGCGTCTGCTTATTGGCTGAGTGAGTACCTGAGTGATTTCCCCTTCACGGCACCCAGTCGCATCATCCAGAGTCCTGGGGCCTACCCTTACCCGTGGAGGGCAACGACACCTTGCTGCCCCACTCCATCACCCCAGGTGCTCCCAACGGCAGCGGCGGTACTCCCAGTTACCGCACACCATGGGTGGCGTCACGAACTATAACTCCCCTGTAAATATTCCCCCTTTTACTTTAGAGTGTGGCCCCTAAGCCCCCGGATCCGGAGACCCTCGAGCCACGAACGGACACTACCCCCAGATCCGAGCCAATTGTTCCGCTGCTGGGGCGGCCCACATACGCTGCCTGCAGTGTTGACTGTTAACCAGACGAGAGGCTGCTGGCATGTTATTGAACGGGATGCTAATGATTGCTCTATTGGGATATCATGCAAGTGACTAGCATGGATAGTTGCAGCAGCAGACTTGTAATGCACTGAAACACAGATAGGAATCAGCAACAGCATACAGCACAGTAACATTAGGGGCAGCACGCATAGGGATGTGACAACTAGCAACGTATAGAACTCGTTGCCCAGGTGCCTTCCTTAAGGGAAATGTGCCTTAAACACTTAATGCTTCTCAGCCATGCTGAGAGGCACATCCAGGTCTGGGTGTACTGGCCTTTTAAGAAAAGTGGTGCATCCTACTGGCAATCCCGGGAGGACTGTATGGCCTGCACAGGCCCTGGGAGACAGCAGCAGGAACCGGGGCAGAGCAGTCACACCTGGGTGGCTTGGAAGGTGAGAGTGCCGTCATCCTCACTGGGGGAGGGGAGCAGGATAGCACGGCGATGCCAGTATGGGCATTAAAGTACCCCCATTACACCCCCCCTTTATAGGACTCTCTGAAGGAGAAGTGGGGCATTGATATTCTCACTTGGCTCCCATGACCTCTCCTCAGGGCCACACCCCTTCCAGTCCACTTAGAAGTAAGGTTTACCTTGGAACCTTTTGACAGTGAGGATAGATTTTATCTAAATGGCGTCTTCATTACTGACCAGAGGAGGCAGGGTACCTAGATCCCCATAGTAGCGGGGTCAGGATGATGGGTTGGAGGAGTGACACATGGAATTAATTGGGAATTCGTAAGGAGGCTGGCTGGATCACCTCAAAAGGACCGATAAAGCAGGAACCAAACTTATGGTAAGGCAACTTGAGATGGATGTACCTGGAAGATAGCCATACCTCGTTTCCAGATTCAAATGAAGGAGGATCAAGGTGTCTCTTGGCCGCGTGTCTCTTTATACAGATGGACGACTGCTCCAGGGATGACTTAGTGTCCACCCAGATATCGGGGAAAGTCTTGAGGGGGAATCAGCAGCAGGATTGCTGGAGGTCAGCCCCACTGGGAATGGGATTTTAGGTTGCTGTCCATACACTATGTGAAATGGAGACTTAGCAGAGGATTCACTCACATGATAGTTACATGAGAACTCCAACAAGAGAAGGAACTTAAACCAGTCACTACGGTGCTCGTTGACAAAGTGCCACAGGAAGTTCATCAGGATCTGATTCACCCTTTCCACTTGTCTGTTAGACTGCTTATGGTAGGCGACAAAAAGTCCAAGGTGACATCTGGTAGCTTGCAGGTGGCCCTCCAGAACCGAGATGTAAACTTCACTTCTCTGTCAGATGCAACATGGAGCAGTAGATTGTCTAGCCGAAATATGTGCATAACAAAGTTCTTTGCAAGCACTGGCACAGAGTGCAACCTGGTCAGCAGCTTGAAATGGGCCCTTTTCAAAAACCTGTCTACTACCACTCAGATGGCGGCACAAATGGAGGACATCGGTATACTGGTGATAAAGTCCATCAAAATATGTTGGCAAGGAGCAGATGGCACTAGCAGAGGAAGCAGTTGCTCTGCAGGAAGCTTATTAGGGATTTTGTTGCGGGCACATGAGAGACAGGCTGAAACAAACCAGAATATTTTGTTGCAGCGTTGGCCACCAATAATACCTAGAGATCAGCTGCAGGGACTCCTGGTCCAACCTGAGCAGCCAGCTTGGAGGAATGACCCCATTAAAGAACTTGCTTCCTGTCTGCTTCAGCAACGAACGTCTTACTGGGAGGGACTCAAGACACATCTATAGAAGCCACTGACAGCATCCTAGAAGGCCCGATAATATGCTGAGGCTCCCCTTCTTGGTTGTCCAACAGAAATGACCGAGAAAGCGCAATGACCTTGCTGTTCTTCTCAGCTTGGCAGAAATGTAGAGCAAAGTTGAAGTGGGTGAAGAACAATGACCACTGGGCTTGGCACAGACTCAACCTCTGAGCTGTAAGTAGGCCAAGTTCTTGTACTCGATGTAGATGATGACTGGATGTACAGCTCCCTCCAGCAGATATTGCCCTTCTTCCAAAGCCATCTTGATCACAAACAGTTCTCGGTCACCAATAGAGTAGTTGCGCTCTGCAGGAGAGCGAGGGGCGAGCCCACATCATTCCCCACATATGTCTGCTGATCTGACCAGCAGACGTGTGCAGCTAACAGGAGCGAGAGATCCAGCCACACCTGCAAACTTGATTGTGCTGTCTAACTCTAACAGCGAGACTTAAAAAGCCTAAAAGCAAGATTTAACACACTCCGGCAGGGATCAGCAGCACCGTGACATGATCACAGGGCACCCATTGGATTGTCATTACAGCATGGGGTCAGATGATGACTCCTCTTGCTGTCATGACTTGCTTATTGTGAATGCCGACAGATCAACAGAAACAATTAGACAGTGCAGCCATAAAGTGACTAGTGAAATCAATAAAAAAAGAAACACCTCCCTTTTGCTCCATTGAAAATAAAACAATAGTAATAAAAAAATACACATATTTGGTATCGCCGTTTACATAAATGCCTGATCTAGCAAAATAAAAAAATCAATTAATCTGATTGGTATAAGGCGTAAAAAGAAAAAACATCAAAATGCCAACACAAAATGTTTTTGGTCACCACAACATAACATCTACACAATTATAGTATAATTAAAAACATAAGCTCAAGATGCAAAAAATAAGCCAACAATGAGCCCCAAATGCCGAAAAATGAGCTGTGGATCTCAGAAAATGGCGACAAAAGCGCAATTCTTTTCTTTTATAAACTTCTGAAATTTTTTTTACCACTTAGATAAAAGTAAAACTATACATGTTTAGTATCTAGGAACTCATACCAGGTCAGTTTTACCATATAGTAAAAACAATTGTGGAATTGCATTTTTTTTCTTTTCAGTTTCCCCACATTTTTCACCACACTTTTTTTTTCCCGTTTTTCAAAACAATATGGGGCAGAATGTTCAAAAGTATAACTCATCTTGCAAAAAGCAAGCCCTCATATGGCTATGTTGATGGACAAAAAAAAAGTCATGGCTCTTGGAAGAAGTGCACAAAACGAAAAGGAGAAAATCGTCAGGTGAAAATGGGGTTAAAATGCCTTTTTAGAAATTGCTCAGAAAGGTAGAATCAGCAAAACTGGAAAGTTTTGATTTGGGGACTTTTGTTTTAAAGTAATTTAGTAACATAAATGGGATAAAAATGCTATTGACTTTGGAGTTTTGAATCGTAATAATACCAAGACCACAATGTGGTCAACGCACAACATAAAGAAGAATCAGAATCAAAGGTCCATTATTTAATACCTGTCTAAGCTCTACTTGGATAGTATTCCCATATTATGAAGTAATGGTATATTGCCAATATTTGTTATTACAATATGATCCGTGTGGGTCCATCCTCTGGGCGTGAAATGAAGGGACTGGTGCTCTGATTTTGCATTGCATGTCCTACACAGTTTTCCCTGTATGGCATGGTGCTGCTTGTCATTTGCAGAACACTTGAATGAAGTTATACTGCTGTTCTTTGCAGAGTGGGTGGCCCGGACACTGCTGAGAAGGTGGAAACAGTGAAGGGGCTGTAATGCTACACTAGTGCTGCACCCCCTTTACATTATACTCAGGATATTCTCAGTATCGTATGGAATCATAATGGTTGGACTCCCATCAGTCATAAAGAGATGACATATTACAGTGATATGCCATCACATTACAAGATAGGAATACCCCCATTATGGCTCATTCTTATTTATTGGGGTAAAAAATTAAATTCTACATTTTCCGAGCCCTTATGTATTTCTTAATGTTCTTGTATTTAAACTGCTATTATCACACAAAATTATTATACTAAGATATTTGATTATAAATATAGCTGGAAAATAAATGAACAATTGATATATAGACGTGATAGAAAAAGAGAAATGTACAGTAGGTAGGAGATGATCGATAGATAAAACACAATATTGCATACTAGTCGACATCTTAAACTTGGCTAAAATAACTGAGGATCACATGTATCTCTCAGAGAGGAAAATTGCTTTGTGGCACATTCATATAGGATACTTAAAAACTCATCAGTGTGACTAAGCTGAAATATTACTGCAGCTTAGTGACAGCGCATTGCTGTGTGTTATATTTAACCAGCAAGTGTAAAAATGTTCTGTCATGTGAAGGTTAAGGCCATGACAAATGTTGAGTATATGAACTTCTGATATAAATACCAGGCAAGAGGTTTTTATTTTAGCAGCGCAGAATGAGCAATGTGCAAGTCTGGGCTGCAAATGACAGCTCCCTGCTAGATTCACATACTAGTAAGTAAACTCCTACCCGGAAAAAAGACAATCCTAGGAAGAACATCCCTGTTTACGCCAAAGCAAGGAAATAAGCCTTTCAGAAGAATAGCGTATGCCCATGTGGGAGGTTTCACACCACCAACGCTTGTCCATTTGTTGTGTTTTTAGCTAATTAGTCAGCAATGAGACATGTTTATTATGTGGCATAGAAAACATTCGCAAAATGGCCGCTAGTAAATCAGTACTGCGTCATATTATTAGTATATACTGTAATTTTCAATTAACAGTAGAAGTCCCAGAGAGGGGTCATTTAACATTTCTACCTTTGGAACCCAGAGACGGGTCGAATGACCTGAAGGATTTTAGCTAACCTCCTATAATCACCATCTTTTGTTCTGTAATTAAGGCCATTACTGTCGCACTACAGGAGGTTGTTGTTTTCCATTGAGTTTAGCCATTTAGTTTCTAGTTAGTTCTATTCAGTTTGGACTAAGGGTCATTTGACCCTCTTTCGGGACTTCAGGGGGAGCTCGAAATTTCTGGGACTTCTAGTGTTAACCCCTTCAGCCCGGGGCACTTTCCGTTTTTGCTTTTTGCTCCCCTTCTTCCGAGAGCCGTAACTTTTTTATTTTTCCGTCAATCTTGCCATATGAGGGCTTGGTTTTTGCTGGACAAGTTGTACTTTTAAATGAAACCATAAGTTTTACCATATGGTGTACTGGAAAACAGCAAAAAAATTCCAAATGCGGAAAGATTGCAAAAAAAGTGGGATGCACAATAGTTTTTGGGATGTTTTACTCACGGTGTTCACTATATGGTACAACTGATGTATGTGTATGATGCCTGAGGTTGGTGTGAGTTCGTAGACACCAAACATGTATAGGTTTACTTGTATCTAAGGGGTTAACAAAAATTCACAAGTTTGTCCAATAAAAGTGGCGCACGTTTTGCGCCATTTTCCGAAACACGTAGCGTTCTTATTTTTTGGGATCTAGGGCTAAGTGACAGCCTATTTTTTGCGTCTCGAGCTGTCGTTTCTAATAGTACCATTTATACGCAGATGCTACGTTTTGATCGCCTGTTATTGCATTTTGCGTAAAACTTGCGGCGACCAAAAAACTTAATTTTGGCGTTTGGAATTTTTTTGCCACTACGCCATTTACCAATCAGATTAATTAATTTTATATTTTGATAGATCGGGCATTTTTGAATGTGGCGATACCAAATATGTGTATATTTATTTATTTTTTAACCCTTTAATTTTCAATTGGGGGAAAGGGGGGTGATTTGAACTTTTAGGTTTTGTTTTTTTTTTATTTTTTAAAACTTTTTTTTTTACTTTTTTTTTATTTTACTAGTCCCCCTTGGGGGCTATAGCGATCAGCAATTCGATCGCTCTTATCAATCTGCTGATCACAGCTATACAGCTGTAAACAGCAGATTCAGTCACTTTCAGTTTCTCTCTGCTCGCGGCCGAGGGAAAACGAAAGTGAAACTTCATAGCTGCAGGCGTCATCACATGACCCTGTGCTACGATGGCAACCAACGATAGTCACGTGATCATGCACGTGACTTCCGGTGGGGGCGGCGGTAAGTAAAAAACATGGCCGCGCGTATTTAGATCTTGCTGCCAGACTTTGGCAGCAAGATTTAAGGGGTTAATGGCCTCGGGTGGAAGCAATTCCACCCGCGGCTAGCAGGCACACATGTCAGCTGTTGAAAACAGCTGATATGTGTGCCGACCGCCGCCGCCTGCCCGCGGCAGGAGGCGGGGCTTAACGGGAACGCTCTATAACGGATATATGCATCCATGGTCGTGAAGGGGTTAAAAACGGGATTTTTTTTTATTTTTATTATAATTATTATTATTATTATTATTATTATTATTATTATTATTATTATGTTTTGGCAGAAAGAAGAATGAGGCTTATAAATTTGGTCATTTTTGGAGATATGTCTAACCTTTCATTCAGTTCAGTTTATGAAGACAATAAATATAGTTGCGTTCTCCACTGCTTTATCTCCGAACTGTTCTTGATTTTGTTGCTGGATCAAAGAGAATCTATCAACAGGTTTTTCTACCTCATCTGAGAGCAGCATGATATAGGCATGGAGCTTATGAATCCAATTATGTATGACTTAGATTACTGGCTGCAGCCATTCTGGCACAATTTGCATTATTAGGTTTAGTCATGTAGCTGAGCCAAGGGAGTTGTCCCTGCCCACACATTGTACCGTTAGGTGTCAATCATAAAAGGGGGACTGCTGTGCACCTGAGTTTCTAGTCCGGCAACAATAAGGGTTCTGCTGCTTAAACTTAGCAAATAAACAAAAGATAAGACTGTGACAACCTGAACTGTCTGTGTTAACCCTTGCAGCCTACTGGCTTGAGCTTACATAACAAAATGATGCTGACAAATTCCCTTTCAGCTAGTCTCACATTTATTTTTGTCATACATGAAAAATGGCCCTTATATTTTTTAATGTGCAGGATCCATTTTTGATCACTGTACCAGTTTTCACAATTTTTGTTGCATCAATTTTTCTAATATGAACAAAAAAATGACTTGGCTTCTCCTACCCATTAGTCAGTAAAATATGGACAGTTCACACACGACATCCTTGTGTTATTCCATTTATATTTCATTGGTGAATTTGATCTAGAGCATGGATCAAAGTCTCGTACAGATCAAACTCGAACTATAGTATGTGGAAGTTCAAACTGCAAGTTAATGGCCCCATTAAAGTGAATCTGTTATAATTTTTTTTTGCTATGTATTCTGAGAGCACCATGATTTAGGGGAAGGGAACCTGATTCTAGGGATGTATCACTTACTAGGCTTTGTGTTTTTGAATCAATAAAATCAGTGTTTTATTAGCAGGACATCATCACATGTTGACAAGCTGCCCTCGTGCCTCCTCGTTCAACTACACCAACACCACAGATTAGTAGCTTTCTTTCAATATGAGGGCCGCCATCAGGGCATGAGAACCATGATTGTTGCATGGGGCCCAATGAAGAGGGGGGCCTGGTCGCGCCCGGGGTAATTACTTAGCTTTATTAAGCCCTGGGATGGGCCCCCTCTTTACCAGGCCCCAGTCACAGCGGCAGCAGAGGGGCCCAGCAGTGTTGCTTTGGATGCTATACTGGCTAATTTGAATGCGAAGGGGCGCAGGATGGTACTTATATATACCAGAATGGGGACAAATAAACTAGGATGGGGACATATATACCATGAAGGGCCCTGAAAGAGGACATATATACCAGAAGGAAGACATATATACCAGGAAGGGAAAGGAAACCAGGATGAAAACGTACCAGAATGTGCCCAGTAAGGTGATATATATACACCATAAGGGGTCCAGGATGCGATATATATACCAGGATGTAGACATATATACCAGGAAGAGGACATATATACCAGGAGGAGGACATATTTACCAGGAGGGGCCCAGGATGGGGATCTATACCAGAAGGGGGAAATATATATATATATATATATATATATATTTATATAAACTTGGCTTTTATTGATACAAAACATATAGGGCTGACAACAACAAAGATTGAAAACCTACCCTCTATTGACTTACTGCGACATTGTGTGTTTTGGGATTATATTATTTATCTGCAAACACTGCCTTGTTTATTACTTACTGTGCATTCTTATTATTATCAGTGCCCTGGTACTTCCTTGGAGATACGTACGGGATTATTATGTCCTTCCCCCTATTTTATCCTTTCTTTTGTCTTGTCAATCGTGTTTTTAACCTTTGTTTTTGTCAGCCTTATATGTTTTGCATCAATAAAAGCCATGTTTATACACTGCTCAAAAAATTAAAGGGAACACTCAAATAACACATCCTAGATCTGAATGAATGAAATATTCTCATTGAATACTTTGTTCTGTACAAAGTTGAATGTCCTGACAACAAAATCACACAGAAATCATCAATTGAAATCAAATGTTTTAACCAATGGAGGTTTGGATTTGAAGACACACACAAAATGAAAGTGGAAACAAGTCAAAATGAGGCTCAGTATTGTGTGTGGCCTCCAAGTGCCTGTATGACCTCCCTACACTGCCTGGGTGTGCTCCTGATGAGGTTGCGGATTGTATCCTGAGGGATCTCCTCCCAGACCTGGATTAAAGCATCCGCCAACTCCTGAACAGTCTGTGGCGCAACGTAACTTTGGTGGATAGAGTGAGACATGATGTCCCAGATGTGCTCAATCGGATTCAGGTATGGGGAATGGGCGGGTCAGTCCATAGCTTCAATGCCTTCATCTTGCAGGAACTGCTGACACACTACAGCCACATGAGGTCTAGCATTGTCCTGCATTAGGAGGAACCCATGGCCAACCGCACCAGCATATGGTCTCACAAGGGGTCTGAGGATCTCTTCTCGGTAGCTAATGGCAGTCAGGCTACTTCTGGTGAGCACATAGGGCTTTGTGGCCCTCCAAAGAAATGCCACCTCACACCATTACTGACTCACTGCAAACTGGTCATTCTGAAGGATGTTGCAGGCAGTAGATCGCTCTCCACGGCTTCTTCAGACTGTCACGTCTGTCACATGTGCTCAGTGTTAACCTGCTTTCATCTGTGACTAGCACAGGGTGCCAGTGGCGAATATGCCAATCCTGGTGTTATGTAGAGTTGAGCGCGATTCGCAGTTCGCCAGTTCACGGTTCGAGTGATTTTGGGGGGTGTTCTAGATCGAACTAGAACTCGAGCTTTTTTCTAAAAGCTCGCCAGTTCGAGTTACGTTCGAGAACGATTCTATCAGCAAAAGCGTGGCTTTTTACAGCTACAGTGTGCAGGGAGCCATCGCTGGCAGCCTGCGATAAGCTGGTAACCAAGATAAACATCGGGTATCCAAGCAAAGTGTTTTGGTTAGTAACCCGATATTTATCCTAGTTACGTGTGCAGGGAGCGGACACTTCCCCGCTCAGCTCGCTCCGCCCCCCTCCTGCACGCGGCATGTACACACACACACTCACACACACACACTCACCTGTCCCCAGCCATACAGTCCACGACACTGACGTCCTCAGCGCCACATGGCCCCGCTAGGCTCCACCCACTTCGCACTCCGCCGTCAGCACACATGACCCCGCTAGGTTCCACCCACTTCGCACTATGCCGCCCGCACACATGGCCTCGCTAGGCTCTGCCCACCTGGCACTCTGCAATCTTAGCCCGCTAGGCTCCGCCCACCTGGCACTCTGCACACATGGTCCCACTAGGCTCTGCCCACCTGGCACTTTGCACACATTACTCCGCTAGGCTCCGCCCACCTGGCACTCTGCACACATTACCCCGCTAGGCTCCACCCACCTGGCACTCTGCACACATTACCCTGCTAGGCTCCGCCCACTTCGCACTCGGCACACATGGCCCCGCTCAGCTTAACTGCGGTGATGAAGTCCCGCCCTCCCGACCTCAGCGCTGTCACTGTCCTCCATGGCCGCCACTTGACACATCACCTTTTCTCGCTTCCGACCCGAGACTGTGACTAGCGGTAACGTCACGGGCCGCTCACGATACTTGGCTGTGAAGGTCATTGAAGTCAGTGACAGGTGCTGTCAGCAGTGCAGGAGATCAGCGCAGGTAATGTACCTCGCTCCTGACAGCAGCACTTGTCATCCCCTGCAGTGACCTGGGCTATTGATGTTAGCTCAGGTCACTGCATTGCTCTCCAAGCCAATGGGGAACATCATGCTCTTCATTGACTGGGACAGTGTGGATCGTCATGGGAACCCCTTGGATTACAGCAGACCTTGATTTGTTTTTTTTTCTAATAAATTGATAAAAGAGGGAATGTGTTGGGCAGTGTTTGTTCACATAAAAATGTGTTTGTCGTCTATTTTTTTTTATTACTGACTGGGTTGGTGATGTCGGGTATCTGATAGACGCGTGACATCACTAACCCCAGGGCTTGATGCCAGGTGACATTACACATCTGGTATTAACCCCATATATTACGCCGTTTGCCACCGCACCAGGGCACGGGATGGGCTGGGGCGAAGCACCAGGATTGGCACATCTAATGGATGCGCCACTTCTGGGGCAGCTGCGGCCTGCTATTTTTAGGCTGGGGAGAGTCCAATAACCATGGACCTCCCTAGTCTGAGAATATCAGACCCCAGCTGTCTGCTTTACCTTGCCTGGTGATCCAATTTGGAGGGGACCCATACGTGGTTTTTTTTTTAATTATTTATTTAATTTATATATTCATAATATACATAGGTGAACTCAACAAAAGACCCATAATTTTGCCCTTTGTTTCTCTTGCTTTATACATTCATTATGGAACACTTTCACTCTGAAATCCCATCCATAATATATATGGGTGAACTCAACAAAAACCCATAATTGTGCCCTTTGTTTCTCCTGCTTTACACATTGATTATGGAAGTCCCTGACTCTGAGGATCTGTGGTGCCCTGGACAAGCCAGGGACCACAGAGAACAACACCAACACACCCCACACTCCCGGTCAGGCACACCGAAGTCAGACACAAACCCTTGTTGCCTTCCTCCAGGGTCTGATGTCCACACCAGGGGGTGGGCCAGGCAGTTGGCCCCGCCCACCGAGGAGTTCACAGTCCTGGAGGCGGGAAAACCAGGCAGATCAGTTTGGAGTAGAGTTGAGAGAGGAGTAAAGTGGCAGTTAAGCAGCCTGAAGTTGGTCCGGGTGTGTGGCCCGGACGGATCAGAAAGGTTGGCAGACGGTGGTGACCGTCTGCAGGAGTGGCCTATCCGAGTTTACCGTAAGGACCGTGGACGGGCGGTGGCCCGGCGGTACCAGACCGGTACGCAAAGAGAAGTCAGCACCATCTGGCAGGGGCTTACGGACCCCGGCAAGGCTAGGAGTCGCCGTGAATTTGCCAAATCCGTTAGCGAAGGGAACCTCCTGGATTTCTCAGCAGCCAAGTCCCGACAGAAGGCAACTGTCCAACTGAGAGAGGGAAACACAGTCACCGCCAAGGCTAAAGTTCCCAGGGCCAGAGCCTGCAGGCAAAAGGGGCTCCTCCAGCCCATAGCCAAGCTGGGGAGCAGGTTACCGGTGGGAACCCATTGGAACCGTTTACAGTACATAGGTGCAGGGAAAGGCAGTCACCATCAACCTGCCGGGAGAAACAACACCGCAGCCGTCTGTGGGACCCGTCCATCCAGCCGTGTGTTTTACCGAGACCTGTGTCCTTGTGGCGCCCTGGACAAGCCAGGGGCCACAGAGAACAACACCAACACACCCCACACTCCCAGCAGGCACACCGAAGTCAGACACAAAACCCTTGTTGCCTTCCTCCAGGGGCTGATGATCACACCAGGGGATGGGCCAGGCAGTTGGTCCCGCCCACCGAGGAGTTCACAGTCCTGGAGGCGGGAAAACCAGGCATATTAGTTGTGGAGGTTGAAGTAGAAGGAGGAAAGTGGTAAAAGAGCAGCCTGAAGTTGGTCCGGGTGTGTGGCCCGGACAGATCAGCAAGGTTGGCAGACGGTGGTGACCGTCTGCAGGAGTGGCCTATCCGAGTTACCGTAAGGACCGTGGACGGGCGGTGGCCCGGCAGTACCGGACCGGTACAGAAAGAGAATCCAGCACCATCTGGCAGGGGCTTTTCGGACCCCGGCAAGGCTAGGAGTCGCCGTGAATTTGCGGAATCCGTTAGTGAAGGGGACCTCCTGGGTTTCCAACCAGTCAAGTCCCGACAGAAGGCAACAGTCCAACCAACAGAGGGAGACACCGCCACCGCCAAGGCAACCGTTTCTCAGGGCCAGCGCCTGCGGGCAAAGAGGGGCTCCTTCAGCCCATAACCAAGCTGGGGAGCGGGTTACTGGTGGGAACCCATCGGAACCATCAACCGTACTTAGGTGCAGGGAAAGGCAGTCAACATCAACCTGCCGGGAGAAACAACACCGTAGCCGTCTGTGGGACCCGTCCATCCAGCCGAGTGTTTTACCGAGAACTGTGTCTTCATCATTGGGCTGAGTGAGTACCACCGTGCCGTGCGGCACAGCGCTGCCCCTGCGACCCTGCACCTCGCCAGGCCCCGTAACCCGCCTGCCATCCTTCCCTACCCCCTCACCGGGCCCCGGGACAACCAACCCCCTACCCACGGAGGGGAGAAATAACAACCAAGCTGCTCCCTGTCACCGCTCCCGGGATCCCCATCCAGAGCAGCGGTGGTGTCACCATTATCACCACAACCGTGGGTGGCGTCACGGACAATAAATCCCCACAATCAAATCCCCTTTTCACTCACGGGCGAGGAACGCCGCTCGAGTCCCCGGGATCCGGCCCACCGCTCGAGCCACCACCGAGCAGCAGCGGCAGCCGCAGAGTAGCAGCACCAGCGGCCGGACCCGAGCAGTGGGAGAGCGCAGCGTCCCCTCCTCCGCCCGCGACATCCTCATCATTGGCTGAGTGAGTACCACCGTGCCGTGCGGCACAGCGCTGCCCCTGCGACACTGCACCTCACCAGGCCCTGTAACCCGCCTGTCATCCACCCCTAACCCATCACCGGGCCCCGGGACAACCATCCCCCCTACCCACGGAGGGGAGAACTAACAACAAAGCTGCTCCCTGTCACCGCTCCAGGGTTCCCCGTCTAGAGCAGCGGTGGTGTCACCAATATCACTACAACCGTTGGTGGTGTCACGGACAATAACCAAATCCCCACAATCAAATCCCCTTTTCACTCATGGGCGAGGAACGCCGCTCGAGTCCCTGGGATCCGGCCCACCGCTCGAGCCACCACCGAGCAGCGGCAGCAGCAGCAGCAGCCGGACCCGAGCAGTGGGAGAGCGCAGCGTCCCCTCCTCCGCCCGTGACAGATCCATCTATAATATACATGGGAAAACTTAAAATAAGACTGCCTTATATCCAGATGATCGTTTGATGTTTGTGTGCAATCACACAAAGTTGTTTTTGTTATATATACTGTATATATATTTATATTTATAAAAGAGGCATATCTGAAAAAAACATATAGAAACATGTCAATATGTTCAGAAATCCCAAAAAGGTATGCTTTAGGCCTCTGTCACACGTTCGTGCCTCCGGTACGTGTTTGACAGTTTTCTCACGTACCGGAGACATGTACACATGTGGACCTATGTATTCCTAATGGTTTGGACACACGTAAGTATTTTGTAACGGAATTTCTGTCCGTTCCGTACTTACGTGTGTCCGTGTGTTTCTCACGCCGACATGTCTGTTTTTCTCCGGCATCACGGGTGTCACACGGCCCGCACCAGTACCACACGGATGTAGTGTGGATGCGGTCCCGTGTGACATGCACCGGAGAAACACGTGTCATTATTTTAAAATAAAAAAAACACATACTCACCTCCACAAGCCCTGCAGAATTTTCCGCTCCAAACAGTTGCTGCCGACCGCCGCTCATTATGAGCGTGTTAAGGAGGTGGGTGTGATGTCACGCCGCTGAAGCAGCATCAGCGGGGAGTGGGCGGGGCTGGAGCCAAAGATCAGTACCCTGGACAGCAGCAAGGATCATGTGAGTATTCAAATTACCGCTTCTCCGTGTGTTATCGCAGATAGCACACATAGAACACACGTGGCCCACACGTACTGGAGACACGTACTTACCAAACACAACACGCAGGGAAAATACATGTCTCGCGGCATGTGCATGATTTTACCGTACATGTGACAGAGGCCTTACACAGATAGCATTTATAAAAGTAGGTGATTCTACTGCAACTAGGATTACGCCATTGGAGCGGAGTTGTCATTTTTTGATTGTTCACTCTAAAATTATAGAATACTGAAGGCTCAATAGACTAAATAGATGATGTAATAGACTAGCTACTGACAATGCAATAATGACAATTAAATAATAAAGAGGCAATTTTTCTATAAGCCTGCATGAAAGGTGATATAAATATTTACAACCTCCTCTAGATCTTGGAAATTAGAGTCAATCAGCAAATTTAAGAACAATGTAATCTTTTAGGCCCCATTTTCTACAGAGACAACAGATACAAAAGATAAAGCAATGTCTTGCATTCAACAGGCAACAATTTCTTTTTAATTATTGTATGTTTTGTTTTATAAGACGCACCCCAAATGTAGAGAAAAAGAAATGAAAAAAAAAATATATGAGGGTCCATCTTATAATCAAATGATGTCTTATCGGAGAGGGGGCGGCAGCGGTGATGGAGCAGGGTCGGAGGAGGCAGGGGCAGTGCTGGAGTAGAGCAATGCTGCCGTCGGTGCAGTGGGTATCCCAGATGCTCGCTCTGGGCACTGTGAGGCAGGAAGAGCATCCAGTAACTTTCAGAGGTGCGGGCTTCAAAGAAATGGCACCTGGAGTCGCCGTGTACATAGTTTGGCTCAATCACAAACCGAGATCTCATCTGCACACACGCCTGCTCTCGGTTCCATTTTCCTTAAGTCCACTGCTGGGAGATCAATAGGCTGGAGGTGGCGCATGCTCAAAGGAGATCTTGAGCCGAGAGCTCCATCTGCGCATGTGCTGACTCTGGGTGCCATAATTTGAAGCCTGCATCACCGACATTCAGGATGGTGGCCCCTGCCTTACTGCCCGCAGTGCAGCAAAACCCACAGCGCACTGCCTGCAGCACAGCCCAGCAGTAAGCAAAGCCCACAGCATTGCCCCTGCCTCCTGTGTCCCCTCTCCAGCACCCGCTGGTAAGCTACATTCGGCTTATAAGACACACCCATCATTTTTCTCCCTAATGTTTGGGAAGAAAAGTGTGTTTTATAATCCAAAAAATACTGTAATGAAAATTGCTATAAAATCCATTCAATTGTGAATATAGACACAAAGTGTGACTAATGTTGTGTCAATCATAGAATGTCTTTTAACATAGTAAAACTGAAGTCTTAACATAATTTGACTTTAAAAAAACCTGTAAAAGACAAAAATGATAATTAAGTACTTGTAAAAATTATCAGACAGGGCCAAATCAAAATTGGTTAAGGTTTCTGGGTAATCAAGGATCTATGCTACCTGCTACCTTAAATAACAGCTATGACTCTCTACCACCTTCATTAATTCTTACTGCCCCATTTCCACCATTTATAACCAGCTCTGCATCTACATTGCAAATTGAAAAAGAAAGCAATGTCAAATAATCCAAATTTCAGGCACAAAACATTGTCAATGCTTTCATAATGTAACTGTCAGGCTGCCAGCAGGGGGAGCTGGAGTCCTGCAGGGAAAGACACTAAACGGAGCTGAATGAGCAAGGAGGGTAGCTCCCAGTGTGTGCTGATGCAGTGTCTGCCAGCATCAGCCAGACAGCTGAAGCTGTGGGGCATGCGGGGGATGGTCAAACGGGTCCGGGTCATACACAGGGAACTAGCAGAGAAGGAGCCAAGGTCAGTACCAGAGGAAACAACTGAGTGGGCAGGTAAGAGAGGGGGAACAACCGGGGCTATTGTGGGAAGGAAGGAGGTGGGACAGAGGAATGGCAGAATGACTAGGGGACAGAACACAGACAGAGGCTTAGGGCACAGAGAGGAAACGGATCAGGATCATACTTACAGGGACCAGCACTCACAGGCAAAGCAGCGCTAAGCTTATAGCCGGCGCTGGTTCACCGGAGATGACAGTATTTAAAGCATCCCAGCTCCGGAAGTGAGGCCCGAGAGAAGGCTCCACCCCCTAGCCAAGTGGACGGGGAGGGGAAACCGTGACAGTAACAACATATTTCACGGGTAACAGAAAGGGTTTGTTATAATCTCTGTTTAATGTCTCCATTTTCGCACCTATTAGCATCTGCTGTAATACCATCGTACTTACAGTATATGCCTCTATAATAATGGCGTCATCACAGTTAAAGTCAATAACAGATTCATGGAGTATTGCTGGCTTCTTAAATATATTTAACATTAGGAAGAGCTTTTATAGTGCTGGTGTCTATGAAATATTCCAGCAACTGTGATCTGTAAAACAGATGTCTGTTAGCAAATTATAATAGTGTCTGCTTGATACAGGTTTGTGAATGCCCAGTGCTTTCACTGCATTTGGCGTCCACTGTGCTCACATTCTACAGGGTAATTATAGACATTCTGATGCCAAGTATAGTGGGATTTTTGTATGAATACACCCAAAAAATGTAAGTATTTTAATTATTAGCTTAATCTTTGAAACAAATGATTTAGCTATGATCATTTGCATAAGAAATTGATGGCTTAAAAATTCTATCTCTTTGCCTGGGAAAATACATAACATTACCTAAGATACTGAATATACTGATTTTTTTTGTACACTAACATTCAAAAGTGTGGAAACACCCAGAGAATGTCAACATTTCCAAGAAAACTCTTTTATTCATTGCACCGCAATGAGTCCACGTGCTACTGTAGTTACACCTCCATGGTTGGTTAGCTCTGCTTCATACCACTGACTGCACTTATCCAACTCCTCAACATTGTCCACATCCTCCTCAATTGACAACTTCCAGTCACCAACAGTAACAGGACAAAACATTGCTTCCACTCCCCTCATATATATAACATGAATCACTAATAGCTGATGAGTCTGAGC
Source organism: Anomaloglossus baeobatrachus (assembly GCF_048569485.1). Lineage (NCBI taxonomy): Eukaryota > Metazoa > Chordata > Amphibia > Anura > Aromobatidae > Anomaloglossus > Anomaloglossus baeobatrachus. Next base: position 369,791,075 of record NC_134355.1, read on the forward strand.
AAGAGCAGCCGCATAGCTAAATTGTTGCTTTTCTGCACTGAGCATCAAATTTCCAGCTTGATTTTTCCCTGCCAACTAACACTGGGTATTGTAGTTAACAACAATGCCAGGAACATTTTGGTGGCACATCACATCTTAAATTTGGTGGTACAATGTTTTTAAAATTTGTTGTGGCTTGAAGAATGTGTTGTCTATAGTTAGGAGATTGCTTGTACATTTTAGTCAAGCCTATTTCTAGAGTTTTTAGCTTCAGAATGGTCATCCTTTGCACCACTGATCTGCAAGGTTCCAATTCACTTGAATTCCACCTTGCATATGCTGGAACATCCGTACGAGCAGCAAAAAGCAGTCAATGTGTCATGGCTTGTGTCTGAGGCTCGATTCAGTGACCCCTGGTTGTGTGGTCGGTTTCCCTCTCTATTGGACTACAGCTTATTTCACCTCTGTCCTTTGCTGATAGTTATCTTGTCTTTCCTTATCTTTTGCTTTGCTTTCAATTTAGTTTCTACCCAGGTCTTTTCACTACCTCATTTTGTTTGCCCTATCACATCTTGGGAAGGGCTATTTATACCCACCAAGCACAAGCCTTCATTACTGTCTATATTCCAAGATAGATGGATGTCCCGGCTCTTCAGTTAAGGATATTATTGCTGAATTATCTTTATTGCTTTTCCCTGCAGTTTGTTTCTGAGTTTTCCTTCCCAGTATTCTTCTCATTTTTTTGGTCCATTTTGCATTAGGAGGGCTTAAACTTATTTGACGATTTGCACTTTGTATTACTTGTGTTTTTTTTGGTATTTTGTTTCTCCTTTCTACCTGATATAGTTGGGAAAAGTCTGTGTGGTCTCAGTATTTTTCTTATCAGGAGATTGGTATTTTTCCGCAGGGTTTTTGCACTGACCGCAATCAGTTATCTGTCCTGTCCTGTTCTATCTAGGAAGTCAAGCCTCGCCTTTGCTAATCTATATTTCCTATCTGTGTATTGTGTTTTCTTACATCACCGATAGCTTTATATGTTGGGGGCTTGCTATTCCTTTGGGGACTACCTTGAGGCAAGATAGGTTTCCTCATTTCTATCTGTGAGGTGTAGTAAGTTTCTCTGGCTGTGATGTGGAGTCTAGGTGTGTTTAGGAATGCTCCAAGGATACTCCTAGTGTGGTCTGACAGATAGGGGATTGCGGTCAGCTCAGGTTCCAACTACTCTTGTGTTTTTTCTGCTGATGGGATTTTTGTGATCATCCACGGTGACCAGATCATAACAGTCTCAGTCTTGAATTTGGACTGGCACAGATAGCCAGTCTTTTATCACATCTGCATTCCATTGCTTTGTACCAGTCTGCAGATGATGTCCGCATACTTGCTTCCCTGACATATAGCAGTAATCCGAAAACAGACTCTCCCTTCATACTCATATAAAAGAGAAAACTTGGTTATAGAAAAGTATATAATGGCTATATAAAAGTATATATAGAAACATTATATATATATATATATATATCTATATATCTATATACTAGAAGGTGGCCCGATTCTACGCATCGGGTATTCTAGAATTTACGTATTGTGTAGTTCATGTATGATTTTTATTATATATATATATCTATATAGATGTTGTTGTGTGTAGTTACCAAGTGTTTGTGTAGGGCGCTGTACATGTTCTGGGTGTTGTCTGGGTGTGACGGGGGGTGAGAGCGGTGTTGTATGTGTGTTGCATTGTTTGTGGAGCGCTGTGTGTCTGTAGCGTTGTGTGTGTGTGTGTTGAGCGGTTTGTGTGGGTGTGGTGTGTTTTGGGGGGAGGTATGTTTTGTGCAATGTGTGTGTTGTGCGGTATGTGCGTATATTTATGTGTGCCGCGGTGTTTGTGTGTTGGGTGTTGTGTGTGTGCAGCATTGTCTGTGTGTGTGGGTGTGTGTGTAGGGCAGTTGTTTGTGGTTCCCAGTGTGTGTGTGGTGTGTTGTGCAGTACGCGCGCGTGTGTGTGTGTTGGGGGGAGGTGTGCACTTCCCATCGTGCTCCATCCCCCATGCAGCGCACTCCCCATCGTGCTCCATCCCCCATGCAGCGCACTCCCCATCGTGCTCCATACCCTATGCTGCGCACCCCCCATCGTGCTCCATCTCCCATGCTGCGCACTCCCAAACGTGCTCCATCCGCCATGCTGCGCACTCCCAAACGTGCTCCATCCACCATGCTGCGCACTCCCAAACGTGCTCCATCCGCCATGCTGCGCACTCCCAAAAGTGCTCCATCCGCCATACTCCGCACTCCCCATCGTGCTCCATCCCCCATGCAGCGCACTCCCAAACGTGCTCCATCCGCCATGCTGCGCACTCCCAAACGTGGTTCATCTGCCATGCTGCGCACTCCCAAACGTGCTCCATCCGCCATACTCCGCACTCCCCATCGTGCTGCATCCCCCATGCTGTGCACTCCCAAACGTGCTCCATCCGCCATGCTGCGCACTCCCAAACGTGCTCCATCCGCCATACTGCGCACTCCCAAACGTGCTCCATCCGCCATGCTGCGCACTCCCAAACGTGGTCCATCCGCCATGCTGCGCACTCCCAAACGTGCTCCATCCGCCATGCTGCGCAGTCCCAAACGTGCTCCATCCGCCATGCTGCGCACTCCCAAACGTGCTCCATCCGCCATGCTGCGCACTCCCAAACGTGGTCCATCCGCCATGCTGCGCACTCCCAAACGTGCTCCATCCGCCATGCTGCGCACTCCCAAACGTGCTCCATCTGCCATGCTGCGCACTCCCAAACGTGCTCCATCCCCCATGCTGCGCACCCCCCATCGTGCTCCATCCCCCATGCTGCACCAGCATCAGCCTCTCTACCCGCAGCATCAGCCTCTCTGTCCCCAGCATCAGCCTCTCTGTCCCCAGCATCAGCCTCTCTCCTCCCAGCATCAGCCTTTTCTGTCCCTAGCATCAGCCTCTCTCCTCCCAGCATCAGCCTCTCTCCTCCCAGCATCAGCCTCTCTCCTCCCAGCCTACCCCAGCCTCAGCCTCCCCCAGCATCAGCCTCTCTCCTCCCAGCATCAGCCTTTTCGGTCCCCAGCATCAGCCTCTCTCCTCCCAGCCTCCCCCAGCATCAGCCTCTCTTCTCTCAGCCTCCCCATCCCAGCCTTCCCCAGGATCAGCCTCTCTCCTCCCAGCCTCCTCCAGCACGCCGTGCTCCTCTGCCGACACTCACAGATCCGATCGCATACACTCACACACACACACACCCGATTGCTTACATAAAAAATGTTGCAAGTTGAAAAGCTATTGCTTCTTTTGTATGCTGTAGTCAGTCTCAGGGTGGCCAACCTCCATAATTTCCAGGACAGTCAGTAAATATAGGACACTTTTTTGACCTATACGTAAAAACATTTATAGTCAGCTGTGAGTTTTTGAGGCTGAAGAAAAATATACAGATTGCTTTGACAGTAATTATTAGCACTTTACACTTTTCAATGTCAGCAGCTAATATCTATCTAATTTGTAGACATAAATCACTTATGACCACAATAATTTATTATAGTTTTCCAATGTGTCTGCAAAGAATATTGTCTGTGCATGATTTTTTGGTAAGCTGTCCACAAGAAAAAAAGGAAAGTTGGCAATCCTGGTCAGTCTGTGAAAATTGGACCACACATGGATGTCACTCGAGCTCGGCCTGATGTTTTCCATGGACCAATAGACTTACATTGCCGATTTAGATCCAAATGTTGACTCAAAATTGGACATGTCACTGATTTTTTCCTCCAACCACCTGGTCCGAGGAAAACATTGGACATGTGGACAGCCCCATAGAATAACATGGGTATGAATGCTGTCCGTGAAAAACCATAGCATTTGTCAGATTTAAATGGTTATGTGCTCAAGCCTTTATAATTAGTCTGCTTAGTGTGTTATAATTTTTAGAAGTTTTTCTTTGCATTCCAGCTACATGTTTTGGTTCTTCTTAACTAAACCTTATTGAGGCCATGAAGTCATCTGATTGTTTTAGTTCATTTGGTTGTATTTGGTTGAATGTGCTTCATTTTCAGTAGGTAAAATTTGGGTATATCTATTAATTCATATACATGTATGACATGACTTAAAGGGGTTGTCTGGTCTTAGGTTACATGTCTGCAGTCACTGTATGTTACCATAGACTTGTTAATCCTAGGCACTGCACAGAGTGAGGATTGTTCTGTGTCAGTGCCAGGAGCTTTAGCCATGTACCTGCAACTTTTTTATTTGCATATTTACGATCAAGTGCTGACTAGATGGGTGTGACCTCGTTCAATGGATGTGCTTTGAGAGAGTCTAAACGAGTCTACTCCAAATTAGGCCAGAAATATAGAAATCACAAAAGACTGCCGGCTCCCGCAGCCAGCACTGGAGAGTCTTCACACATAGCAACTGCAGCTTTACAGCCTAAGGACTCAAAACCCCTTTGATAGCAACTATCTGAAAAGATTTTGTTCTTGTTGAAATAAAGTCTTTAATGTCAAATCAATATGTTAGGATTAATAAAGCAATAATACGTCTAGTACCTAAAGTCAAGTGTACAAACTGCAATTATTCCTAAAACTTAATCTGGAGTTAAGCACTATCCTGTATTTTGGTGCCTCTCAAGCCATATCTCTGGCTTTTCTCATTGCCCTTGATAAACAACTTGAAAATGCCCTCATTTGTAAAGTTTTGCTTAACAAAACTATGTCTTATCAGTTTGCTTCTGTAAAATATCTGTTATCATGAAATTTGTGTAGCTCATCCTTAGTTCTGACTTAATAGTTGCAATGTCATAACAGTCTGTACATATGTAATAGTTAAGTGTAAACTATTCTTAAACCCATACAGTGTGTTGCGCAATTTCTGTCTATCTTCAGTGCTGTGCATTGTACTCAATTTAAGAGGTATTCTAATAGCACAATTTGAAGGGGAGAAAAATATTGGCTCCTAGCTCATGATAAATGATGAACAAAAATAGGAAGACCAGGATTATTTGATTTTAATTGAGGTGAATGGATAAAAAGTAAAATACAAACTGATAGCAGCAAATGTCAATTGCGTAGCTGTAGAAAGTACAGGATGCATACTCTACTCACATTGTCATTTGTATGAAGCCTTACAGGTTACTTAAAGCACCACTCCAGCTTTTATTTATTTTTTTCAGTGTTGCAGCTGGTGTTATGTTCACCTTTTTCACCAATACCTCTCCAGGCCTGCTACAGCCATCTTGTGTCGATAACTGGATGGAAGTCAGATGTTATGTCACAAGCTCCCAATGCATTTCTATGAGAGCTAGAATGAGTCTCTCATTGATTTGTATAAAATTGTGACCTCCGTCATGCTCCATGAAACAGTGGCGTGCGCTGACAGGTCACAAAGTGCCTGAGACAGACTGGCGTAACACTGGAAACTGATGAAAACACTGAGAATAAGACGGATGCAGGGGACCTATATTTAAAGCACCACTCTAGAGGGGCAATAAAAAATGCTGGAGTGGTGCTTTAAATCTAAGCCTCCTGCAGCCGGTCTTATACTCACCTTTAGGTGGCTTCACCTTTTACCAATGCTGCTCCAGTCCTGCAACGCCATCTTGTGATGATAACCTGACAGAAGTCAGACGTTACGTCACAAGCTGCCAATGCACCTCTCTGAAAGCTAGAATGAGGCTCTCAATGATTTGTATGAAGTTCTGCAATACAATTGTATATGGTGCTGAACAAACAAAGCAATTGATCGATGTACTAAGCTTAGTGATGTATTCATGCTTCTGTCGATGTATTTATATACTGATAATGGTTGTGTTGATGTTTTCATGTACTGATGGTGGGTTTGGTAATATATTTTAGTACTATTGCTGGTTCTAGTTGTATATTCCTGTATTGTTTATGGCCCTGATCTTGAACATATGTAGCAATCCATAACTTGTCAAATAACATGATACATGGGTATGTTAATAAAGTAGTGTGCTCATCTGACAAGGTAAGGGTTACTACATCTATCTTTATATTAGGAGCATTAATTATAAAACTAAGCACTTTGTTACGAACCGGCGCTGCCATAGCCGCAAGCAGCCTGCTGCGGTTCCTGTTGCGCCCAGGCGCCGGCTGCCGTTCTTGGCCGTGCCTCGGGTCGTCCAGTTGGATGCTCCTTCCACCACGTCTAAGTGTGGAGAAGCGGCTAGTGCGCATGCGTGCGCCGATTTACCCCAGCCAGAGTCTAAGTCTGGTGTTTAGCCTACTGAGCATGCTCAAACTGATTGTGTCATTTCTGAGACTAAGTCCTCAGTTCAGGCTACTGAGCATGCTCCCACAATTAATCCTAACAGCCTTTTTGCACAGGTACTTGGACTTCGGGCTGTGTCTAAGTTCTGGGATGTCCCTACTGAGCATGCTCAAACTGATAGTCTGCTTTTTGAGTCTGTTGCTCAGGCTACTGAGCATGCTCAGGCACTTAGTGCATCAGAGGCTAGGTCCGGTAAGGACCTCACTGAGCATGTCCGTGAGGTGGCAGGCCCTGATAGGGCAGAGGGTGTCAGGTGTCCTGATGACGTGGCAACTCCGGACTGGCTCGAAGAGGCCCGCTCCTATGATCTGGCACCTCACCATTGGTCGTCAGATGATGACTGGTGAAGTGTTTGGGGCGTGGCTGCCATGAGGTCATCAATGATGTGGCGGTTCCGGATAGGTCGCATGTGACGTCACTGATGACATGGCATTCTGCTATTGGACCTTGGTGGTTCCACCCTGGGTTTGGGGCGGACCCAGGTTATAAAAGGGGCTGGAGACAACATGGAGGTGCGCAGTCTTCATTTAGTGTTCATGGTGGCATAAGCCTTGTTGGAAGCGGTAGGTAGGGCTAGGCGAACGGTGCCTGTCACGCCAAGATTCGTGGCTCAGCACATGAGGGTCAGGCGCCGTGCTTCCTTGCTACCGTTCCTGTTGTGGTATAGCAGTCCAGTGGCGTTAACTGGGCTGCGGCTGCTGTGTCATCTGTCCGGTTGTGCCTCCTACGCACACGGACAGCATACCTGCTGCGTCACCTGTCCGAGAGTGCCCTCTACGCACACGGACAACGCACCTGTTGCTCCACCTGTCCGGTTGTGCCTCCTACGCGCACGGACAGTGCACCCCAGAACCCCTGTGAAGTTAACAGGGTGTTCCTGGATTGGGTGTGTGAACCCTATTATCCTCCTCGGCTTCCCAGTCAAATGCTACTAGTGTGACTACCTGGTCTGACGTGTCCTTTACACACGTGGCCAGTCGATTGGTGGCCAGAAACGCTAATCGGAAGACCGCTCGGCCTGACGTGTCTTACACATGTGGCCGACAGGGCACTGTCGCAGTGGTCTTCTCGGTCAACGCTAACTGGTCACCATCCGGCCTGACGTGTTCCCTGCACACGTGGTCGGAGTAGTGTCCGCTCCACCGAAACGTTAACTTGGTTGTCGTCCGGTCTGACGTGTCCCTACACACATGACCGTGTCCCTGGGTTATCTCAGAGCCGTCCAGCTCCATAGTCTCTGCCTAACCCACAGGGTGCCAGCAGCTCCATTGCCATCTGGAGCACGGTGGGCCCCGACTGGCGATTGGGATATATACCCCCTGGTCCTAATCTGCCGGTCCCCCCGTAACACACTTTATCATGTTAAATCCTAAAAGCATGTAATAAACTCACTGTCAGGATTCAGTTCTGATTGACGGTTACAGTGGTTATCAAATGATGTGTCATATGCAATTTTAATAGTTACTTTCATGTGCCAGCTAGCTTCTCTTCTTGCTTTTCCCAATGAAGCAGGGGCTGTAGTTTTCACTGAACTTTGAAAGATAGAGCAAATTGTATGTACATTATTGTAAGTATGCAAATTGCATAGTACTCAGTCAACTTAAGCTTTGTATAAGAGAAGATGCATATGGACCTAGATACTTTAAAAATAAAACAGTTTGGGAACTTTTTATGCCACACTTTGCACTTTTTGTATAACTTACTTATTTCCCCACCAGTTGGCTAATATCTGGAATCTTTATCTAAATGAACACCTTCACATTCATTTCATCCCTAATTAATTCACCCAAATGTATATCATGACACATAAGTCCTGAATATCTAGTAGCACCCAAGATGTCAGTTTTAAAATCTTGAACAGATGATATAGAATCTCCTCTCAAATACAAATCCTCTTCTTTTCTATCTGGCTTTGTGGCTCGCACCATTTTTCATTTCTTCTAGACTGTTCAGAAGCCGGATAATTTTTGGAAGTCTGTTTAGTGCATTACCTGAAAACTTACAGACTATGCCCTGCCTAAAACACTGGATTTATTTCTATTTAATTTGTGCAATATCCCCATGTCCTTCTACAGAATATCAGTAATCCATCAACCCTGTATCCAGTCATATGGAAAGAGTTAAACCCACCTACAGTGCACCATTGGTTTCAGAATATTAAGGAGGTGATATGAATGGGGGGTCCTGACAGCCTTTTTGTGGGATAGCAGTACCAGATTACTTAGTGCTTGGCATTTTTGGTCCTACTTTGAGAATCCTTAAAAATACTTAGCTTCTAAAGGTTATGTTCACCACAAAAATTTAGCTCTTTATTACTTTCATATCATTGAATGCATTTGAATATCTAATACTTTCCCAAAAGCTACCGTATATCATGCCAAAAAAAAAGAAAAAAGAACTTTGCCACCTAAGCAGAAACAATTGATCAAAGTTGCTTTGTGCAAATGGACTTTGTGGATTGATTGATATAGAAGGACATTCAATTAGGTTTAGTCTGTACCATGACCCATCTGACAAACCGTCTTAAAGATATATATAATCTTTAGGTGACTGACTGTAATTCAGTAGGGAAGGAATGATTCACTACGCAACAAATCTGCAGCGAATGAATTACGAGAAACATTTGTTGTCTTATGACATTCACTTAAATTATGATGTTTAGATTAAGCCTGACACTGAAATAATTTGCCTGGTTTAAGATTAGGGCCTTTAATTACATAGATAAGTAGCCTAGTCTAGATAAATAAGTAGCTTAGTTATAGGAACATATGGTTTTATCAATTGAAAAGAGTTTTGGAATGAAAAATATTTTCTAAACATCAGGGCTAAAAGTAGGATGTACATGGCCTACATGTATGATTGTGTGGTCTCTTCTGCTCTTTGTGCAAGTAAATTTGGGTTTATTTTGGGAGAATTATAAGAATCAGAATTATCTATATTAAAGAGGACCTGACACTATTTAAAATATTAAATTAAATACTTAGTAAAAATTCATGGGTTCTTCTGATTCTACCTCTTGTTTTCCATTTAGCAGTGTGTTGTTCTATTGCAAAGAAATTCACATTTTTTGCTTTTTGAGCACTGTGTGTAAAATTTCTGTTTTTAGTACAACTTGGTGTTTCCTCATAGTCTTTCCTGGTGGGGTGTGCTGGCAGCCTTGCCTCTCACATGCTATCAATCCCAGTGACTATGTGTCACACGACGTTTTATACAAAACTCATCAACTGTAATGGCAGCATCAGACGCTGTTCACATTACAGATTCTGACACTCCACTCGATGGTTTCTCTGGTATTTCTGAGCTACACAGGGAGACTCGGACGTCGACCAGCAGTGTGCTCAGTCATAGACAGACTAGCAAGATTTATCCTCTGCTAGCCTGCTTGTTAGGATTCTGGAATCACATGTTATCAGGAAGCCTATCACATCTGCTCCTCTCATACTTAGGTTTGAGGAGATCTTCCACTCATATCATGCTGGCAATAGTTTCTGCTGTGTTTGTCTGTGAGGTGTCACATATTTGCTGGAGAAAGAGTTGCTTTGTGTTGATACTGTTGTGAAGTTACCCTTTGTCTTATTGTTTCCACCCTGCTCTTGTTTTCCTCCTGATTTCTTATTGTCTTATATCTCTGTGTGCACGTGCCGTGTGACATAGTTTTGGTTTCCCCTGTTTGTCTATTTCTGTTGGTTAAATCACACTCCTGTCCTGGCCCCCCCTGGAGGCAGAAGCAGGGGGTATAAGATCAGGACTGGTCAGGAGCAGGCAAGGGAGAATACTCAAACATGACCACCATTAGAGGTATCTCTGAGAATAGGGATAGCAAAGGGCCCCATGGTCTGATGGTCAGCTTAGGGGCCCCGGTTTCCCACTGTCCCCATAGTTACTCGTGACACTGTGTTTGGCATTATCTGGGATGCATGGTGAAAGCCCACACACCCAGAGAAAATCCCCAATTGCACAATAAGCAGAAATTTCACATATTGTTCTCTTAGAAGCCTAATGCATAGATAAGGAAGCAGAGCCAAGTGCACTACATAGATGTAGATGTACTTACTACACAGATAAGAAAACAGAACCAATCTTAGTACATTTATATTGGAAAGGAAATGCACTTATATAGATACAGCAATAGATCCACACTTAATACATAAATATGGGAAAACAATGAAACTTATTGCATAAGTATGGTATCATAACTGAGCTAAGTACATACACTGAACAAAAATACAAAAGCAACACTTTTGTTTTTGCTCCCATTTTTCATAAGCTGAAAAACTCAATGATCTAAAACTTTCTATGGACACAAAAGGCATTTTTCTCTTAAATATTGTTCACAGATTTGTCTGAATTTGTGTTGAGCAGTACTCATTTCCAGAGATAATCTATTCACTTCACAGGTGTGGCATATAAAATGACTGATTAGACATCGCAGTCGATATCGTAGTGTGCAAATCCTTTTTGATACGATTAACGAGCGCAAAAGCGTCGTTATCGTATCATCGGTGTAGGGTTCGACATTTCCATAATGCTGTTGCAGCGACAGGTACGATGTAGTTCCTCGTTCCTGCGGCAGCACACATCGCAGGAGCGAGGAGCGAGGAACATCCCCTACCTGCGTCCCAACTGCAATGCGAAAGGAAGAAGGTGGGCGGGATGTTTACATCCTGCTCATCTCCGCCCCTCCGCTGCTATTGGCCACCTGCCGTGTGACGTCGCAAAACCCGCCCCCTTAGGAAGGAGGTGGGTCGCCGGCCGCAGGACAGGTGAGTGCATGTGAAGCTGCCGTAGCGATAATGTTTGCTAAGCCAGCAATCACAAGATATCGCTGCTGCGACGGGGGCGGGGACTATCGCGCTCGACATCGCAGCATCGGCTTGCGATGTCGCAGCGTGCAAAGTACCCCTAAGATCAGACCAAGATTTTTGCCCTTGCGCGTGATGTTTTTGTGAATTGTGGGTATGTGTAAACCCACAAAGACGAATCCACTCCTCTAGTGTGAGGTGTTAATGAGGTGGTAGTGACTTACTACACTCTCAAATTTTATGCTGACAAGCAATAATTTTTATGCAAGTTAAAAGAACTGATTTCACAAAATCAAACAATATTATGATCTCTAGCAGCGATTACACACTGCAAATATGACTCTGTTTCAAACGATATTGCGATTTCCTATGTGATTTTTGTCCTGTCCAATAAGGGCTTCTCCCATAGAAAATAATGAATATCACAGCTGATCATAGAAATTAAATAATTGCCGGTTCATCTTAGCTGATCTGTCTCCCCCAACCTCTGCTATATTATTCAAAATACAAACAATATTACACTCCTTGGAATTTAATCCACAAAATGCTATTGTTTGCTTCAAAAGAACATCAACCAGACATGTCTAGAACTAGAGATGATCAAATCAATTTAATACAAATTCAATTTTTGCTCAATTCTATGAAATTTTAATTTCATTTCATACATCAAAAACATTGCATCAGCCATTTCAGGTGCATGGACTTCCCCATAATGACCTTCAGCCATCACATCACATGATGTTGTACAGCCAATCCGAAGAAAGTATTGTTGCCCATATGAAAGCTTAGGCAGGTAATTAAGAGGGAATTTTTGCTAAAAAAACCCCCAAAACCCTAGAAAAAATTTAAATGTTATATTAATTAAATGTTATATTAGTGTACACATTTAAAGAGGTTGTCCCATAAACATAGCACTTTGTAATTATTAGACCTTGGAATAAGAACAATTTTTACAATAGGATGTGTTAAAAAAAAGTCTTAATACTGTGTTAGGCCCCCTTCACATGTCCGTGAAAATCACGCACGTGTTTCACGGACGTGTCAAAGGTGCGTTTTCCCCTCCGTGTGCCGTGTTTATGGCACTATGTGTGTTCTCCGTGTGTTATCCGTGATAACACACGGAGAACGAGAACTTTCAACTCACCTGTCCCTGGCGTCGCTGTCCATGGTGCTGATCTTCGGTCTCCGGTCCTGCCTACTCCCTGCTCCTGCTGCTACCGGCCGCAGTGAAGGGAATATTAAATGAGCATAATGAGCGGCGGTCGGCAGCAAGTGACAGCAGCGGCAGAGACAGGAGGGCTGGAGAAGGTGAGTAAAGATTTGTTATTTTTTTTCTCTGACACGTGAGTTTTCTCCGGCGCGTGTTACATGGGACCGCATCCACACTACATCTGTGTGGTCCATATGTGAGCCGTGTGACACCCGTGCTGTCGTAGAAAAACGGACATGCATCTGTGTGGAGCACACGGGCTCACGTCTGATCCACATGGAGGCACGGGCCAATGGCTGCACACATGCGTGTACATAAACCCATTGATTTTAATGGGTTTACGTGTGCCCGTGTCTCCGGTACATGCGGGCATGGACCTAGCACGTACCGGAGACACGTGCGTGTGAAGGGGGCCTTAGGCTGTGTCTGACCATGCAGGAACATGGTCTGAACATACCACAGCTCCTGGGTAGAGGAGGAAAAAAGAAGATACCTACAGGACACCATGGGATTATTACCGAGTTTTCTCCTTTGACTTAAAATATTTCTCTGTCTTCTTTATCAAATATTTTAACTCACAGAAAGAATCAGGTGTGATCCCATGCTGTTCTGTCTTTATCCTCTTTTTTTCCTCCCGTGGCCAGAAGCTGTGGTATGTAGCGATCATATTGCTGCAAAATGTGACAGCACAATTTAAAGTGCCAAAGCGGGGAACGCACCTTTCCCTGCCACCTTCGGAGGCCCGGTGGTGCGATCATTAGGAGTCGATGGTTGCCATGGCAGCACATGGTCATGTGATGACTCATGTCGCTATCATAACGTAGTTCTTGTTACAGCCGACAGAACGCCGGCTGTAACAAGAACGCAGCATTTTTCCTGATCAGGGCGATGCTGTTCTGATCAGGAAAAATGAATCAACAATCAGACTGCTGATTCTTATAGCTCCCAAGGGAGACTAGCATAATAAAATAAAGTAAAAAAGTTTTAAAAAAATCTTAAAAGTTCAAATCACCCCCTATTTACCCAATTGAAAATTAAAGCATTAACACAATAAAAAAAATACACATATTTGGTATCGCCGCTTTCAGAAATGCCCAATCTATTAAAATATAAAATCAATTAATCTGATCGGTAAATGGCAAAAAATTCCAAATTCGTCACAAATTTTGGGCAAAATCCAATAACAGGCGATCAAAACTAAGCATCTGCACAAAAATGGTACCGTTAAAAATGTCAGCTTGAGACGCAAAAAATAAGCCATCACTGAGCCCCAGATCCTGAAAAATGAGAACGCTACGGGTCCGTTTTTTTGGACAAACGTTTGAATTTTTTTAACCCCTTAGATAAATGCTATACATAACTTATACATGTGTAGTGTCTACAAACTGAGGCATCACACCGACAGATCAGTGTTATCATATAGTGAACACGGTGAATAAAATATCCCCAAAACAAACGTGCAATCGAACTTTTTTTTTACATTTTTTCCGCACTTGGAATTTTTTTTGCCATTTTCCAGTACACTATATGGTAAAACTTATGGTTTCATTTAAAAGTACAACTCGTCCCGCAAAATACAAGTCCTTATACGGCAATATTGATGGAAAAAGTAAATAGTTGCAGCTTTTGGAAGAAGGGGAGCAAAAAGAAAAAAACGAAAAGTGGAAAATCACCTGGGGGTGAAGGGGTTAAGCAGGGCAGGGAATAGGCTGTGTGTCTGGAGTGGTGAATACGGCTTGGAAATCCTTTCAATATTTCGCTTATTAATAATGATGTGAAGCTCTATGCCAAAATACTAGCGAATCGAATGCAGAAACTTCTCCCAAATTTGATAAATCCAAAACAAGTTGGCTTTATTAAGGGTAGAGAAGCCAAGGATAATGTGATGAGGGCAATCAACGCGATTCACCTGGCTATAAAATTGTCGGTCCTTTCCACAGACGCGGAAAAAGCATTTTATCGCGTTGACTGGTACTTCATAGAACAAACACTCATTAAATTTGGCTTCCCCAAAAATTTTTTACAAAAAATCCGTGCCTTATATACCACGCCCTCAGCCAGAGTCAAAGTGAATAATATACTGTCCCCCAGCTTTGATATACAGAACGGTACGAGGCAGGGCTGCCCATTGTCCCCCCTTCTATTCATCCTTACACTGGAAACCCTTTTACAAAATATTAGACAATCCCCCAAAATCAAAGGACTGAAGACGGGCACAATTGAACATAAATGTGCTGCTTATGCAGATGATATTCTATTCTTTTGGGTAAACCCAAATGACTCTATACAAGAATTGCTATCAGAACTGCGTCTCTTTAACACAATTTCTAACTTTAAAATAAATTTCTCTAAGTCCAATATAATGCATATCCTATTATCACCTGAAAACAAAGTAAAGCTGTCTACTCTCTCTCCCTTTAAAGAATTTTCCTCCATCACTTATTTGGGTACAAAGCTCAGTAATTCTTCCAATCACCTTTACAAACTCAACTTTATGCCTTTACTAAAGTCAGTAGAATCTTCCCTGATGTCATGGAAAGACGCCCCGATTTCCTGGTTTGGTAGAATTAATCTGATAAAAATGATAATTCTACCCAAAGCTCTTTACCTTTTACAAACCCTCCCAATAGATATCCCTCAACAATTTTTTAAAAAAATGAATGCTATAATATCAAATTTTGTATGGGCAGGGAAAAGTAATAGGATTAAACACAAAATTCTAGTAAATCTGTGACATAGAGGAGGTCTTGACCTTCCAGATTTCGAAAAATATAGGACAGCAGCACATATAGCAAGAGTGGTTGAGCTTCAGTCCCACACATCAACAAAACTTTGGACGATACTTGAATTGAGCGATTTACATAGAGGTTTTCTACATTACTTGTGGCTTACTTCCTTTAACAAATTCAAATACAAAAGTATCACAAATCCTTATACCATAACAACTCTCAAACTTTGGCATAAAACAAATAAAAAAATGAATCTGATACCAAGGATCTGCAAAGCCACTCCTATTCTTCACCTATTCCCCAATAGCTACAGATCACTCAAAAAAAACCCTCAGCCACCTGAATCAATATAAAACCATGCCAATACAGTCATTAATAGACAGAAAGGACTCACTGAATAAAGGTAAACTTAATGCACTTATTTCCACACAAAAGCTGGAGAAAGTAGATATTCAGATCCTACAAGATACGATAAATCTACACCTTCCAGATATCTCTTCCTCAACTACGGACCCACCATTACTCAAACTCTTTCTAAACACAACAAAGAATAAAAAAATAATATTCAAAATACATAAAAACTTATCCCAAGATGTTGATGTTCCAGACTTTTTGAACAAATGGGAAACAGAATTAAATACAAAATTCCTCCAAGAAGAAATCCAAATAATTCTAGGGAACATTCACTCCCTCACTACTTTGGTGAGGTATCAAGAATTAAACTACAAAATAGTCTCAAGATGGTATAAAACTCCAATTATATTAAATATAATAAACAGCTCAATTTCCCCACTCTGCTGGAGATGTGGATCTGAACTAGGTACCCTTTCACATATCCTGGTGAAATGCTCAGAAATCCAAAATTACTGGGAAAAAATTAGAGACCATATTAAAAAGGTGACCAATACGTAAATACCCTTATCCTCCGAATTCATTCTCCTCAACTTAGATCCCTCAAAGTCAATGCTTAGGAAAAATTCTCTGTTACCACAAATAGTTAATGCTGCTAAGTTAGTCATAACAAGACATTGGAAGAGTGAAGAGCCACCTTCATTTAAAGAATGGATCAGAGAGATAGTCCAGACAGGTACACTTGAAAAAATCAGACTGTCAAAAATCAAACATGGAAAAGATTTAAATGACTGGGAGGTTTGGCTAAATGCATCGTTATCATACTAAGAAGTTAGTTGAAAAGTTGCGTCTGATCAGCATGCAATGAGAAGTCTCATTTCGATAAAAAAACCCAGAAAACTTAGCAGGTTTTATTTTTTCTTCTTTGTCTTGCTCCTGTTGCTCCCCCTTTCTTACCTTACTCTCACGTATTATACCCCTATATTCTTCCTCATAATTCCCCCCCATCCCCTTCCACCTTCCTGTTCTTACATCCCCTTTTCTTTATTCCTGAAACCACGTGACAGTGTTATAAGTTGTTAACCCCTTAACGACCGCGGGCCGTAAAATTACGTCCTAAATGACATAATCTTACTGCCCGCGGTCCTCTGGCGGCAGCATGCCGCGATCGGCACACATCTCAGCTGATTTTCACAGCTGAGATGTGTGCCTGCTAGGCACCAGCAGAATCGTTATCTGCTCGTGCCGATTAACCCCTTATATGGCGCTGTCAATACATGACAGTGCCATTATAAGCGCAATCGCGGTAAAGTTTTACTTACCGCCGAAACCGGAAGTCACGTGACGCGATCACGTGACTCCCGATAGTTGTCATGGTAGTACAGGGTCATGTGATGACTCCTGTACTACACATGAATTGGTTTCACTTTCGCTATGCCCGGGGCACAGCAAAAGAGAAAGACAGCGTATCTGCTGTTTACAGCCTTCCAGCTGTGATCAGCAGATACTGCAAAGCGATCGGATTGCTGATCGCAATAGCCCCCTAGGGGGACTAGTAAAATAAAAAAAAAAAGTAAAAAAATAAGTTTTAAAAAATTAAAAAAAAACAAAAAAACCTAAAAGTTCAAATCACCCCCCATTCGCCCCATTGAAAATTAAAGGGTTAAAAAAATAAAAAATATACACACATTTGGTATCGCCGCGTTCAGAAACGCCAGATCTATCAAAATATAAAATCAATTAATCTGATCAGTAAACGGCGTAGCGGCAAAAAAATTCCAAACGCCAAAACGACGTTTTTTTGTCGCCACAACTTTTGCGCAAAATGCAATAAGAGGCGATCAAAACGTAGCATCTGCGCAAAAATGGTACCGTTAAAAACGTCAGCTCGAGACGCAAAAAATAAGCCGTCATTAAGCCTAAGATCCCGAAAAATGAGAACGCTACGGGTCACGGAATATGGCGTAAAACGTGCGCCACTTTTTTCGGACAAACTTCCGATTTTTTTTTAACCCCTTATATAAAAGTAAACCTATACATGTTTGGTGTCTACGAACTCACACTGACCTGAGGCATCACACCCACACATCAGTTTTACCATATAGTGAACACAGTGAATAAAATATCTCAAAAACCATAGTGCTATCGCACTTTTTTTGCAATTTTTCAGCATTTGGAATTTTTTTGCCATTTTCTAGTACACAATATGGTAAAACTGATGGTTTCATTTAAAAGTACAGCTCGTTCCGCAAAAAATGAGCCCTCACATGACCATATTGACTGAAAAATAAAAAAGTTACGTCTCTCAGAAAAAGAATGGCGAAAAAAAAAAACGGAAAGCGAAAAATCGGCCGGTCGTGAAAGGGTTAATATACTTAAAGTTTTTTCTGAATCTACATTGTCATAATTTGTAAGAAAGTGTCATGATGGTTCCCTACCCATCTATGTTGTATTCTAAAATGTTAAATAAAGAATTTAAAAAAATAAAATAAAATATAAATGTTTACTCTGTGATTTAAAATTCAACGAACGTTAGCTAAAAAAAATTCCGGTATACACTACTTTGATCTATCTTGCACAATATAAGCCATTGGGTGAGCAAAAAATGGATCTCACATATTTTAGAGCACCCATTTTTTTAAGGATCCAATGCAATTTTTCTAAGGAAGTTGTCATCAGGTATTTGCAATTTAATCTGAGAGCAGCATGATGTAGGGCCAGAGACCCTGATTTCAATGATGCATCACTTTCTAGGTTGATAAGTGTAGTTTCAATCAGACCAGTTTTATATTTGAAGGAGATTTTATATAGAGGACTAGTTCTATTGTGCTATGTACTCCTCCTGGTCTGTATAACCATGCTCCTACCACTGATTAGTATCTTTCTGCCAATGGATAGTGTTATACAGAGCTCAGCATTCAGAGAACTGCATTATCTGCAGCAGAGAAAATAGCAATTTTATATAAACTATAACCAGCAGACCAGTAAATGACACAACGCTGGAATTAGGTCCTCAGTCCCTACATCTTGCTGTTCTTGGTTTACGTAACACAAACCTGCTGACAGATTCCCTGAAGGATAGGAAATTGTATTTGGCCTTATATCGTTTATAAAATTGTTAATGTGATAACCGGATGCCACTTGGATATCATACGGATGTTAAAAACTGACAAACTGTTTTTCCCCGAAAATAAGACCTACCCCAAAAATAAGGCCTAGCAGAAGTTTTCAGCAAGGCTTAAATATAAGCCCTACCCTAAAAATAAGACCTAGTCGCAGTTCAATAATGACAAAGCCATGCCCGGTGAAACGCGCGTTGAGGCTCCGCTCACCACCACCAGCTTTACCTGCTAGTACTCCTCCAACATGTCTCAAGGTAATATTCTCTTAACATGTTGAATTGCTGACATGTCTTTGGCCCGTACAGGGAGAAAGCACTTGGGTGACTGTAACCAGTTAATTATTTATAATATAACCCTTTCACCCTTTGGTTAATGGGATTCCACATTAACCCTTTTGTGACTAGCAGTCTTGTGACATCATCAGGTGGTGTTTGTGCACCTCTGTGTCCAGCAATATTGTCATCTTGGTCGCCATCAATGTCTGTCCTTGTTCACAATCATTAAAATAAATTATTTTGTATTTCACCAAGTACTTGTTTTGGTCTTTTCTTTACCAGTGGCCCGCTTTATCATCTTGCTTAATTGTGGATTGGTCACTGGGATTTTGGTTCAATAATGAAGTGTCCATGCAGCTAAAAAAATTAAAGAATACAGCAGAACACTCCATTATAAAAAGCAGACACCCCCGAAAAAGAGAAGAAAGAAGACAGAAGCCCGTGATCATACTCATTTGACGCCGATCAGGAGCAGTGGAACCCATCAAAGACCTGTGGTGGATCGCACACCCACACACATTAGATCACACACACGAGATCACACACACAATCACAGATCAAATTGCACACACACACTCACCAATCAGCGATATTAATTGCTTCTATCCAGCATAAGGACCTGTGACGCTGTGCAGTGGAGCGCCAGGACCTGCGTGTGGAATGCATGGAGGACCCAGCGGTGGAATGCATCATAGAGACAAGAGAACAGAGAGTCCCCTGCTGGCAGGAAGCACGGGGTATCACCGGATGTGGTGAGTGTGTGAGTGCGCGCGATTGTATGTGCGATATCAGGAGTGTGTGAGTGTATATGTGCGATCTCATGTGTGTATGAGTGTGTGTGTGTGTGTGCATGAGTTTGTGTGTGCAATCTGATGTGTGAGTTTTGGCCAGTAGGAGGGGAGGACAGCGCGCAGCATACCTGCTGGGAGCGCCCTCTGGAGATCGCAGGAAGGTCCAACGCAGACGCCCGGGCTCTGGTAAGTATGATGATTCTTAGAAGGGGGATCTACATTTTTTGGAGGGGTTAACTTTTCCCCAACCATGTTTTCCCGAGAATAAGCCCTACCCCGAATATAAGACCTAGCACTTTTTAGGGTCAAAAACTAAATATAAGACAGTGCCTTATTTTCGTGGAAAAACGGTATAGATTGCATACAAATGAAAATACAGTTGCAAAATTATCTGTTTTTTTTTTGTCTCAACCCTGCCTCACTGTGTAACTAAGACAAACAATAAATGAATGCACAAAAGTAATGGATTTATAGAAAAAGGCAAACGAAAAACTTCAAAGGTTTCAGCTGTGAAATATTGATAATACGTTGTGTGGAGTATTCCTTTTCTTGTCCGCAGACACTTGAAGCTGTTAAACAGCAGCAACGTTTTACAAATGAAATCTACTAAGAGACATTTATATAGTAGACAGCTCTCTTGACCTTTTAATGGTTGTCAGAGTATTTGATGACAGTTGCAAGAATATGATGCACAGCAGTAACCTTTTTAATAGTTTAATCTTTGTCATCAAATCTCCCAGCAGTTGTGATTAATGACAACACGAGAGTAAGTTTTCAGAGTTTTATATTTGGCAGTTAGAAACTTTGATCTATAGTTTCGAAGTATCATGTCTTGCATATTCCACTGTGATCTTTCCTACCCTATTCAAGGATAAATTAGGAATTCACAAGGAAACTTGACACTAGTTTATAATGTGTTAATTGCAACATTTATAGCTCCTCATAAAAAAGGATCAAACAGGACAGTTAAAGAATCTCATCCTATGTACGGATAATTTTAGGTATAGAGGTATTTCAGCTGTCAGTATTTATTGCTCTACCTTCACAATGCCTGGCTGGAGATTTGTACATTTTGATTTTTGTATAATATTTGTTAGCATGTATGCACCTTCTGTCATTTCTAATTTTTAAATACACCATATCTGGCAAATTATTAATGTTTAGGTTTAATACACTATGTGTACAATTACTATTATTATCATCATTGTTATACAGATTTTCCAACTCCAAGCTGTATAAACTTGAATTCTTATTGGATGAAGCAAATCAGGTGATGTGTATTTGTATAAGGAAGGAGTTTGTGGTATAAGGATATCAACACCCGTAATCGACGTGTGCAAAATTATTAAGCAGCTTGTTTTCTTCATGCTAAATGGGCCAAAAAGAGAGATTTTTGAAATGTCAAAAATTGCTATAATTCTTACTGAGGGAGGCATGCAGCACACTTGAAACTACTAAGATATTGGGGTGTGACAGCAAGATCATCAAAGGTTTGTCGTAAATTGTCAACAGCATCACAAGAATGTGTTGGGAAACAAAAAGACACACATTAATTGAAAAAGATTTGCGAAGAAACAAATGTAAAGTGACCAAGAACTCATTGTTTTGCATTTTTGACATGTTTCATGTAGAGGTGAATTGTTGGATATGTATATAAATATAAATATATCTATAAAAATAGATAGAAATGTAATTATTAAATTGTTGCCTATATTAACCAATCAGAGCTCAGATTAATTAACTGTAGCAAAATAGAAGCTAAGCTGTGATTGGTTGCTATTGGCAGCCTGATAAATCTCCAGGCAACAGAAAGCCCTCCCCCTGACAGTATATATTAGCTCACAGATACACATAGACAGGTCATGTTACTGACAGCTGCCGTATTTCCTATGTGGTACATTTCTTGTTCTTGTAGTTTGGCTGCTTATTAATCAGATTTTTATTTTTGAAGGATAATACCAGACTTGTGTGTGTGTTGTAGGGCGATTATGTGGCAAGGTTGGTGTATGTGTGGTGAAATGTGTTCTGAGGGTGGTATATGTGTTCAAGCACGTGGTAGTGTGTGGCGCATTTTGTGTGTGTGTTCATATCCCCGAGTGTGGTGAGTATCCCATGTCGGGGCCCCACCTTAGCAACTGTACGGTATATACTCTTTGACGCCATCGCTCTCATTCTTTAAGTCCCCCTTGTTCACATCTGGCAGCTGTCAATTTGCCCCCAACACTTTTCGTTTCACTTTTTCCCCATTATGTAGATAGGGGCAAAATTGATTGGTAAATTGGAACGCGTTGGGTTAAAATTTTGCCTCAAAACATAGCACCCTGCGCTGCCCAGGACAGTAACTGTCTCTCTGTTTCTCTCCCATTCTCTGTCTGTCTCCCCCTCTGTATATATCTCTCTTTCTCTCTCTCTATCTCTTTGTCTGTCTGCCTCTGTCTCTGTCTCTTTCTCCGTCTGTCTCAATCTCTTTCCCTGTCTGTCTCTTTCCCTCTCTTTCCCTGTCTGTCTCTTTCCCTCTTTCCCTCTGTCTCTTTCCCTGTGTCTATCTCTTTGTCTGTCTCTTTACCTGTCTTTGTATGTCTCTTACCCTGTCTGTCTCTTTCCCTCTCTTTCCCTGTCTATCTGTTTCCCTGTGTCTGTCTCTGTCTCTTTACCTGTCTGTGTCTGTCTCTTTACCTGTCTGTGTCTGTCTCTTAACCTGTCTCTCTCTTTCCCTCTCCTTCCCTGTCTGTCTCTTTCCCTGTCAGCCTGTTTCTTTGTCTGTGTCTGTCTCTTTGTGTTTGTCTCTTACCCTGTGTATGTCTGTTTCTTACCCTGTCTGTGTCTGCCTCTTTCCCTGTCTGTGTCTGTCTCTTTCCCTGGCTGCATTGTGACACACCAACATTCCATATAAGGGCGTGGCTGCGCATTCTTCTGAAATTATGGCTGCACTGTGGATCCCAGCTCCATTTGCTTTAATGGAGGCACGTTTTTTGGTGAATAACTGTAAAGCGCGGGGTTAAAATTTTCCCTCAAAACATAGCCTATGCCGCTCTCGGGGTCCAGAAGTGTGAGTCTGCAAAATTTTGTAGCTGTAGCTGCGACGGTGTAGATGCCAATCCCGGACGTACATACATACATACACACATTCAGCTTTATATATATATATATATATATATATATATATATATATATATATATTATATATATATATATATATATATATAAATATATATATATAATATATATATATATATATATATATATATATTAGCTATAGTACCCAGGCATTGCCTGGGATAGTAACTGTCTCTCTGTCTGTCTCTCATCCTCATCTGTTTGTGTCTGCCTGCCTCTGTCCATCTGTCTCTGTCTGTTTGTCTGTCTTTGTCTGTTTGTCTGTCTCTGTCTGTCTGTCTATCTGTCTGTCTCTGTATGTCTATCTATCTGTCTCTGTCTGTCTCGGTGTCTCTCTGTGTGTGTCTGTCTCTGTGTGTCTGTTTATGTCTGTCTCTTTCTGTTTGTGTCTGTCTGTCTCTGTCCGTTTGTCTCTGTCTTTTTGTCTGTCTCTGTCTGTCTGTCTCTATCTGTTTCTGTCTCTGTGTGTCTGTCACTCTGTGTCTGTTTCTGTCTTTCTGTGTGTCTGTCTCTGTCAGTCTATCTCTCTGTCTGTCTCTGTCTGTCTCTTTCCCTGTCTGTCGCTGTGTGTCTGTCTGTCCCTTTCTCTGTCTGTCTGTCTCTATCCATGTGTGTCTCTCTCTATTCATGTCTATCTGTCTGTGTCTATCTCTCTATCTGTCTGTATCTATCTGTCTGTCTCTGTATCAGTCTCTCTGTCTCTATCTCTGTGTCAGTCTGTCTCTCTTTATCTCTGTGTCTGTCTGTCTGTCAGTCTCTTTCCCCGTCTGTCTCTTTCCCCATCTGTCTCTTTCCCCATCTGTCTCTTTCCCTGTCTGTCTCTTTCCTCGTCTGTTTCGTTCCCTGTCTGTCTCATTACCCGTCTGTGTCCTTCGGCATCTGCCTTGTTCCCTGTCTGTTTCTTTCCCCGTCTGTCTCTTTCCCCATCTGTCTCTTTCCCCATATGTCTCTTTACCCATCTGTTTCTTTCCCCGTGTGTCGCTTTCCCATCTGTCTCTTTCCCCGTCTGTCTCTTTCCCCGTCTGTCTCTTTCCCTGTCTCTTTCCATGTCTATTTCCTTGTCTGTCTCTTTCCTTATTTTTTTCCTTGTCTCTGTCTCTTTCCCTGTTTTTGTCTCTTTCCCTGTGTCTTTCCCTGTCTCTTTCCTTGTCTCTGTCTCTTTCCCTGTCTCTTTCCCTGTCTGTCTGTGTCTTTCCCCTTCTGTCTCCTTCCCTGTCTTTTTCCTTGTCTTTTTCCTTGTCTCTTTCCTTGTCTCTTTCCTTGTCTCTGTCTCTTTCCCTGTCTGTCTCTTTTTGTCTCTCTGTTTCTTTTCCTGTCTGCCTGTCTGTGTCTGTCTGCCTGTGTCTTTCTCTTTGACTGTCTGTCTCACTGTCTCTTTCCCTGTCTGTCTGTCCTCTCTTTCTCTGTCTCCCTCTCTCTGTCTCTCTCTGTCTGTCTGTCTCTGTCTCTTTCTGTCTCTCTCTATCCGTCTCCCCACTGACATCTTATTACCTCACACATAAGCTTGTTATTGTAACAGTTTATTTTGCTCCTATAGCAACCACTGACAGTTGCTATTAATAGCTTGTAGCTCCCACCTCCATTCAGATTAATGGAGGCAGGTGTTTTGGAGAGTAACTGTAAAGCGCGGAGTTAAACATAGTCAATGACATTCCCTGAGTCACATGGGGTGTCTGTGCAAAATTTCGTGATTGTAAATGTGACGGTGCGGATTCCTTTAGCAGACATACATACAAACACACATACACTCTGCTTTACATATTAGATATACAGTACAGACCAAAAATTTGGACACACCTTCTCATTCAAAGAGTTTTCTTTATTTTCATGACTCTGAAAATTGTAGATTTCTATTGAAGGCATCAAAACTATGAATTAACACATGTGGAATGAAATACTTAACAAAAAAGTGTGAAACAGCTGAAAATATGTCTTATATTCTAGGTTCTTCAAAGTAGCCACCTTTTGCTTTGATTACTGCTTTGCACACTCTTGGCATTCTCCAGATGAGCTTCAAGAGATAGTCACCGGAAATGGTTTTCACTTCACAGGTGTGCCCTGTCAGGTTTAATAAGTGGGATTTCTTGCCTTATAAATGGGGTTGGGACCATCAGTTGTGTTGTGCAGGAGTCTGGTGGATACACAGCTGATAGTCCTACTGAATTGACTGTTAGAATTAGTATTATGGCAAGAAAAAAGCATCTAAGTAAAGAAAAACGAGTGGCCATCATTACTTTAAGAAATGAAGGTCAGTCAGTCTGAAAAAATGGGAAAACTTTGAAAGTGTCCCCAAGGGCAGTGGCAAAAATCATCAAACACTACAATGAAACTGGCTCACATGAGGACCGCCCCAGGAAAGGAAGACCAAGAGTCACCTCTGCTGCGGAGGATAAGTTTATCCGAGTCACCAGCCTCAGAAATCGCAGGTTAACTGCAGTTCAGATTAGAGACCAGGTCAATGCCACACAGAGTTCTAGCAGCAGACACATCTCTAGAACAATTGTTAAGAGGAGACTTTGTGCAGAAGGCTTTCATTGTATTATAGCTGCTAGGAAACCACTGCTAAGGACAGGCAACAAGTAGAGAGACTCGTTCGGCGAAAGAACACAAGGAATGGACATTAGACCAGTGGAAGTCTGTGCTTTGGTCTGATGGGTCTAAATTTGAGATCTTTGGATCCAACCACTGTGTCTTTGTGTGACGCAGAAAAGGTGAACGGATGGACTCTACATGCCTAGTTCCCACCGTGAAGCATGGAGGAGGAGGTGTGATAGTGTGGGGTGCTTTGCTGGTGACACTATTGGGGATTTTTTCAAAATGTAAGGCATACTGAACCAGCATGGCTACCACAGCATCTTGCAGCAGCATGCTACTCCATCTGGTTTGCGTTTAGTTGGACCATCATTTTTTTTCAACAGGACAATGACCCCAAACACACCTCCAGGCTGTGTAAGGGCTATTTGACTAAGAAAGAGAGTGATGGGGTGCTATGCCAGATGACCTGACCTCCACAGTCACCAGATCTGAACCCAATCAAGATGGTTTGGGGTGAGCTGTACGGCAGAGTAAAGACAAAAGGGCCAACAAGTGCTAAGCATCTCTGGGAACTCCTTCAAGACTGTTGGAAGACTATTTCCGGTGACTACCTCTTGAAGCTCATCAAGAGAATGCCAGGAGTGTGCAAAGCAGTAATCAAAGCAAAAGGTGGCTACTTTGAAGAACCTAGAATATAAGACATACTTTTAGTTGTTTCACACTTTTTTGTTAAGTATTTCATTCCACATGTGTTAATTCATAGTCTTCATGCCTTCAATGTGAATCTACAACTTTCAGAGTCATAATGTGACGCGCCTGGACTATCGGGTCGTCACAGGGTATTGCACAATCTGCCCTCCCATGCAGTATCCACCTCCTTCTTTGTTTTGGTTCCCTAACTACATAGTGTTGCCTACATCAGCTAATCAAATCCTAGATACACTCTGCACCACACCCAGCAAACACAACAGTGGATGGCTTGAGTGGAATAGAGTCGCCCACCTGGGGGGTTGGAGAGGGGAGGTCAGGAGTGTCAAAAGGAGGGAGTCGGGTCTGAGAAATGAAAGTGGGAGGAGGTCAGGAGCAGGGCTCCCCCGAAGCAATCTAGGTGGTGACAGTGGTCTGGGCCTAGACCCCCGATCGCAGGGGATCATGGCAAGGGGCATGGATTTGTCGAGGAGGACAGTCAGCGGCCTTGAACCATCACCAGGCTGGGACCAAGGCATGACAGGGTACGTGGACCCTAGGTCGGGGAGTAGCTTCAGACAACCCGATAAATTACCCAAGGAGAATGGAGTCTTCAAGAGCCATTCCCACCCACTCCAAAATCGTGGCATAATTTAGCACAACGAGAGGGATAGGACTTTCCAATTCAAAACGGTCCAGAAAATTCCAAGCGTTAACCCTGAGAGCAAGCTCCGACAATTAGCCATAGTGAGGAGCGGGACATGGTAAGTTTCATACTACCCGGACCACCAAAGAAGTAAACGCAGTGCCAGGAGGCAGGTCATGGATCACCAGGCAGCACCATTGGGGATGGCACTCGAACTAAGCTCCCCTCAGCAGCAGCAGTGTCCAGAAACTTGTTTGACCAGTTGTCGGTGTCAGCTTAATGGACTGAGTGAGTACAACAGTGACCCCCTTGCATCCAACGGCACTTTCCTACCATCACCGAGCCCCGAGGTATCCCTAACCGTGGAGGGTCACAACACCTGGCTGCCCCATTCCATCATCCCTGGGTACTCCCAATTGCAGCGGTGGTACTCCTAATTACCACATACCACGAGTAGCGTCACAAACTCTATAACCTCTCTTGTAAATATCCTTCCTTCATATGAGTGGCCGCACGACCCCCGGGTTCGGAGACCCTCGAGCCACTGAGAACATGGATCCAAGCAGCTCGGCTGCTGGCATGGGGGCGACACAATGAAAATAAAGAAAACTCTTTGAATGAGAAGATGTGTCCAAACTTTTGGTCTGTACTGTATATACTGCTCAAAAAAATAAAGGGAACACTAAAATACCCTCTCTGTTGGTCAGAAGTTTCCTTCCCCCCTCCACCACAGGCACATGTTCGGGGAGGAAAATAACAAGGGGAAGGTTGACAAAAAGGATTGCTGTTAATAAACCATTTTTTTCACTATTGGCCTATTCAACTTAGTCCTCTGCCAGGATAGGGGAATGAGTACTGGTCAGTGGGTTGGTAAAAATACAATCATCATCTAGGACTGGACACTCCCGATTTCTTTGAGCTTAAATTCAAGAGAGCTCTTTTGTTCTTTCTAATTTTTTCTGACCAGTGGACCACCTGGCAAAGACCACAAGCATAATGGGCTAAGTGTATCAACCCCCACGCATCTCACTGATACCCATGCATTCCACTTAGAGATAGTTAGTAATGTTAGGTGGGGTGGGCTTTGAATTGTGTGTGTTTTAGCCATAGTGGGTGGGAAATATTATTAAGCAATGTGGGTTTGAATGAGTATTAGTATTGTATTATTAGTGTGTTTTTGTATTGAGCAATACAGAGGGGAAAATAAGTATTTGATACACTGCTGGATTTGCAAGATTTCTCACCTACAAAGAATGGAGAGAGCTGTAATTTTATTGTAAGTACACTTCAACTGTGACAGACAGAATCCCCTCAAAAATCTAGAAAATCACATTCTATGCATTGTATGATTTTTAAAATAATTAATTTGCACTTTATTGCATGATCTAAGTATTCAATATTATAAACAAAGCAGTATTTAATATTTGGTACAGAAACTTTTGTTTGCGAAAAAGTTAGATGTTTCCTGTAGTTCTTGAACAAGTTTACACACACACACTGCAGCAGAGATTTTGGCCCACGCCTCCATACAGATCTTCTCCATATGTTTCAGTTTTCGGGGCTGTTGCTGTCCAACAACAATGAATTTTAGTTCCGTCTAAAGATTTTCAATTGGGTTCAGGTCTGTAGACTGGCTAGGCCACTCCAGGACCTTCAAATGCGTCTTAAAGAGCCACTCATTAGTTGCCTTGGTTGAGTGTTTCAGGTCATTGTCATGCTGGAAGACCCAGTCACGACCCATCTTCAATGCTTTTACTGAGGGAACGAGGAAGTTGGCCAAAATCTTGGATTACATGACCCCATCCATCCTCCCACCAATAAGTTGCAGTTGTCCTGTCCCATTTGTAGAAAAGCACCCCCAAAGTATGATGTTTCCAAACCATGCTTCATGGTTGAGTCGATGTTCTTGGGATTCTACTCATCATTCTTATTCTTCCAAATACGACAAGTGGAGTTGATACCAAAAATTGTATTTTTGGTCTCATCTAACCACATGACCCTCTCCAATGCCTCCTCTGGATCATCCAGATGATCATTGGTGAACTTCAAATGAGCCAGGTCATGTGCTGGCATGAGCAGGTGGACATTGAGTGCCCTGCAGGATTTTAATCCATGATGGCATAGTGTGTTACTAATGGTAATCTTATAGACTGTGGTCCCAGCTCTATTCAAGTCATTGACTAGGTCCTCCTATGTAGTTCTCGGCTGATACCTCATCATCATGGTGATGCTTTGTCCAGTACACCTTCACATCACAGTCTTGGACTCCATGAGTTACTCATCTGTACCTAATCTACATATACAAAACTGACCTGTATCTTAGAGACATTTGAAAAAGGCCACAAGGCTGAAACTTCGGTCTTCATTTTTTCTGAATGCATTTGGTTTGTTAAAAACTTTCAAAAAGGAACTGTAAAAAAAAATTTTTTCCCTTCAAATAATTCAACTCTTTCAGTGATTATTTTCATAGTGTACTGGAGTTAATTTCATTATATTTAAGGTTTTTCTCTTGGACACCCTAGCCTGATATTGGCAGTGGTAGCGGGGACAACTTGCATTATTTTCATTCCTGACCTTTTTCAGAATCATCATTACCCCGCGAGGCAAGATCTTGCATTGAGTCCCAGACCGAGTAAGACTGACAGTCATCTTGTGTTTCTTCCATTTTCTAATAATTGCGCCAATAGTTGTTGCCTTCTCACCATGCTGCTTGCCTATTGTCCTGTAGCTTATCCCAGCCTTGTGCAGATCTACAAATATTTCCCTGGTGTCCTCAGACAGCTCTTTGGTCTTGGCCTTGCTGGAGAGATTGGAATGTGATTGATTGTGTGGACAGATGTCTTTTTATTCACGTAATCATTTCATACAGGTGCATTTAATACAGGTAATGAGTGCAGAGTTGGAGGGCTTCTTAATGAAAAAATAACAGGTCTGTGAAAGACAGAATTCTTGCAGGTTGGTAGGTGATCAAATACTTATTAATGCAATAAAATAAAAATGAATTATTTAAAAATCATAGAATGTGATTTTCTGGATTTTTGGAGGCATTCTATGTGTCACAGTTGAAATGTGTCTACGATAAAAATTACAGACCTCTCCAATCCTTGCAGGTGGGAAAACTTGCAAAATCAGCAGTGTATAAAATACTTATTTTCCCAATACTTATTTTCCCCATTGCATAATAACTGTAGACTTTTTGGTTGTGTATAATAAATATCCTTTTAAAAGTACAACAATTTGTCTCAGTTAGTCACCATATATATTTAGCAACTGAACAGAAAGGTATAATATTGCATATTAATTATGAATAGTCAAAATTCCCATTAAAAATTAATATACAGAACTCCCCTTCAATAATTGGAGGAGTTCCACTTTAACATTGGCCGATTTCCCCTGTAACATAAACATATTGGTGAGCCAGCCACTGTAATTTATTGCAATTATTGAAATCTGAATTATTAATAGTCAAGGCCAACATTTAATAATTAATAGCGGAGCCACCCTTCAACATTCCAGAACTGCAACCTCCCTGGAGAAACAATGAGTTCAGTGCTCAGAGACATGACCAAGGTAAGGGAGGCTGAAACCTGATCCCCATTGAACAAGACACAAAAGTTGAAATGTCAAGTCTGGGCCAACAAATATCTAAAGTCAGATTTTTCAAAGGTTTTAAGAATTGATGAGAAAAGAGTGAGTTTTGACAGATCAGATGGTTGGACAGACTCCATGGATGGAAGGCTTATGACTCTTGGTATTTTTTTTGCTATGTTAGTAATGTATGTTAGTACTTTTTGAGTTATTTGGTTAATTGCACTGGTCAATGAAAAATAAGTCATAAGCAAAGGTAATATATGTTTTGTAGAGTTTGAAGTGCTGATTTCAAAAATATGCTTAGTTTTGCTCTATCACATAAAGTTT
This sequence comes from Anomaloglossus baeobatrachus, assembly GCF_048569485.1. NCBI lineage: Eukaryota > Metazoa > Chordata > Amphibia > Anura > Aromobatidae > Anomaloglossus > Anomaloglossus baeobatrachus. The sequence goes on from NC_134355.1 coordinate 369,821,528, forward strand.
CTGAGAGAGAATTTTTTTTGTTATTACGTTATTTTTGCATTGTCAATGTATGCTGGGCCCCTCATGTGATATGCTCAAGTTGTTCAAATGGTCTTCATTACTGGTTGAATTTGAGGAAAGTGGCTTTGCCATTTGCTGTTCTCATGATTTGGAGAGAACCCAAAAATCATAGTGATGACTGCTACTTTTGTTTTGTCAAACTGGAGGGCTTTTCTACAAACAACAAATATACCATTAATTACCTTGAACTTGAATCTGCGATTAGGCCAGTTCTACATGATAATATCTTGCCAGTTCCTGTACCACCGTTTTCTGGATTGTCTGAAAATGAAATAGAATATGAAGACAATGGAGCTGAAGCTACTGGCGAAGACATGGAGACCTCAAGTCAAGATTAGTATGTATCTGATGGAGCAGCGGAGCAGCCAGATCCCTTTATTCAATATGAATTAAATGATCTCATCAGAGACCTTTCATTGTCAAAAGATAAATCTAAACTTCTTGCATCCTGGTTGAAACAGAAGAATCTTCTTCATGATAATGTCAAAGTCTGATATTACCGAAACAGAAGTAACACTTTAACACAATTTTTCACAGTTGATGGACCAATGGTGTACTGTAACTATGTGAATGGCCTCTTTGAATAACTGAATCAAGAGTATTTTCTTACAAATTGGCAATTGTTTCCAGAGAAGTTTGATAGCAGTGTTGCTTCACAATTGAAATATTAAACCATCAATCCCTATTGCTCACTCATGTCATCTAAAGGAAAGTTATGAAAATCTGTCAGTTGCTTTAAATGCTATACAATATAAGCATTGTCAATGGAATATTTGTAGAGCTTTGAAAGTGATTGGTCTCTAATGGGAATTCAAGGAGGTTTCACAAAATATTGTTGCTTCTTGTGTTTATGGGACAGTAGAAATACAGTAGAGCATTAGGTTCATCATGATTGGGGACAGAGAAACATCTATGCTCCACGTAGAGACAATGTTCAGCATAATCCTTTAGTTGCTCCATCAAAAATATTTCTTCCTCCACTACATATAAAGTTGGGATTGATTTAAAAACTTTGTGAAAGCCATGACAGAGACAAATTCACAAGGGATCCAGTACATTTCACAGAAATTTTCCAACATTTTACCAGCAAAACTGAAGGAAAAGGTATTTGTTGGTCATCAGATCAGAGAGCTTATGAGAGATGATGTGTTTGAAGGAAATCTAAATGATAAGGAATTGAGATCTTGGAAAAGCTTCAAGTGAATCTGTGAAAACGTCTTAGGAAAAAATAAATCTCCAGAATATGTTGAAGGTGTTGAGGAACTGCTAAATGCATACGTATCTTGGATGTCGCATGTCTCCGAAAATGCACTTTTTGCATTTACATATAGATTTCTTCCCTCAAAATCTTGGGGATGTAAGCGATGAACAAATAGTATCAACGACAGTTTAATGGAAATCCATGGAAATTATACGTACTACAGAAAAACTATATACATTTTTGAAATCAGGACAAAAAGATGATTCAGAAAAGTACAAAGTCACCTGCGATGATTACAAAAATATTTTTTTTGTAAACCTGTGTTAAGGCCCCGTTACACGCAGCGGCGTATCTAACGATATATCGCCGGGGTCACGGATTCCGTGACGCACATCCGGCATCATTAGCGACGTCGTTGCGTGTGACACCATCGAACGAGCGTTAACGATGGAAAATACCTTATCGTCCATCGTTGACATGCCGTTCATTTTCAAAAAATCGTTGATTGTGGAGGACGCAGGTTGTTCATCGTTCCCGAGGTACCCCACATCGCTATGTGTGACACCTCGGGACCGACGAACTATAGCTTACCTGCGTCCACCGGCAATGCGGAAGGAAGAAGGTGGGCGGGATGTTACGTCCCGCTCATCTTCGCCCCTCCGCTTCTATTGGGCGGCCGCTGAGTGACGTCGCTGTGACGCCGAATGTCCCTCCCCCTTTAGGAAGAGGATGTTCGCCGCCCACAGCGAGGTCAGTTAGAAGGTAAGTACGTGTGACGGGGGTTACCGACTTTGTGCGACACGGGCAACAAATTGCCCGTAATGCACAAACGATGGGGGCGGATGCGATCACACATGCGATCGCACGATAAATAGACGCGTGTAACGGGGGCTTTGTTGTCCATGTAGCATAAGAATAAACAATTGAAATGGAAAAATGGATGTATTTCATGAAGATGCATAATAATTCAGCACACTAGTAGTTGCCCAATAATTTTGCACACATAGATATTTCTCCTAAGACAAAACCTCACTTTTACATTCTTACATATTCAGGTTTCAAGTTTATTAACCTTTTGAACTAACAGCACTGTAGTTGTTCAATAATTAAATTATTCATCAAAAAACAAATTGCCTAATAATTGTGCACACAGTGTTAATGATCTCATTTTACCATTTGCCTCAAGTTTTTCTTAAAATTTAGTAGCATATCTTCCTTGTCTGTTTTGTTGTTGAATATTTTTAAACACAAAAGTTACATTTGCAACAGTATCTCTCCTTACTATTCTTGAGTCATATGACTATGGCATAGGTACATTCAGGAAGCCTTACACCAGGAAGTGTTATTTTTTTTTCTCCAAAAAAATACATCAAAAGTTCATGGGTAAAGGGGGCATAAATCGTCTCTAGGCCTTCAAGGCCTTGGCTAGGGTGTCCGAAGATCACAAACACACAAACACTAAGACATTTGATCAATAACACACCCCTAAAAAGATAATAAAAAGATGATAATTAGGTATATAAAGATAGCAAATATTACCATTACACTAGGAACAAATTTTATCTCCATACTCACCTATGCAAAGACTCATATTACCATTAAAGAGATTGGTCACTACTTTAATTTTGTTGGCCTAGAGTTAAGATAGGCCATCAATGTCTGATAGGCTGGGGTCTGACATCCCACACCCCCACCAATCAGCTGTTCTTGGTGCAGCTGCAGCAGATGGATGGAAATGCTCAGTGCCAGATTTCCTCATATTCTGATAGCGGCCGGGCTGGATACTACACATCTGCCATTTATTGATCTGAATGGGAGGTGTGTTGTCAATACATTTTCCAGTTTGGAGCTCTCTCTTGTGGTCAGTGCTGGTGCTGCAGTTGTCTTGTGGAATGAGAGCCACACACCTGTAGAGGACTGGCAATCAGGCCTTTCAGATTGGGACTATATAACTGAGTAGTTTTCACCTGTTACTTGCCGGTGCTCAATTGATTTCCTGTGTGTTAAGGACATTCTGAAACCAGCCCTGCTCTCTACCAGAACTCCTCTCAAGATAAGTTGGTCTTTGTATCTCTGCTTTATTGTTTCCACTTTTTTGTTGTTTTTTCTGTTTTGATACTATTGCTTGATTCATATTTTGCTGTGTGGAGTTCCTGGTGGAATTGGATCATTCACTGCTGGGAGTGTCTGTATATTTAGCTCCATGATTCTGCAATGTATTGTGTTTTTTTCATGCTTGGTATTAAATTCAGTCCCTCATCTATATTAGTGTTTTTGGATCCCAGTAATATTAGAGTACTGATATAGTGGGGGAGAGGCCGTGTGGTCTCAGGGTTTTTCCAAGTCAAGTGTGCTGAGGTTTTTTTATGTTATTTACGGCTGCAGACAGTGCTCTTTCCTATTCTTTCCATTTTTGCTGAATCTTTTTTCTAGCTTTGTATTGTGTTTTCCTATTTCACCATAGTCTTTACATGTGGGGGGCTATCTATATCTTTGGAGATTGCTCCGAGGCAGATTAGCTTTTATTATATTTCTATCTGTAAGAATATTTAGTTCTCCGGCTGTGACGAGACGACTAGATCATCGTAGGCTCGTCCCACGGCTACTTCTAGTTTTGTGTCAGGATTAGGTCTGCAGTCCATTAAGGTTCCAGCCACTCTGGTTACTTCTTGGGTTTCCGCATTTTTTGATCCTCCTCGGTCCCGGAATCATAACAGATGTGGATATGTAGTACCCGGCTGTGGCATATATTAATTGACATGGCAGCTTTGGAACTGAGCATTTCCATCTCCCTCCTGCCACCAACACCGAGAGCAGCTGATTGGCGGGGTGCCGGGTGTCGGATACTGTACATCAAAAATAAATGTTGACAGAAATATGGTCAAAATTGATATATAGAAATAAAATAACCCCACCCCTCCAAATAGGGCCTCAGGTACACTGTAGTCAGGGCCAGTGTTGGGGGAACTAGTCAATTGCCCATGGCGCCCACACCCTTAGGGGCACCCATCGTTTACAGCAGAAACTATATTGATTATAGCAGTTCTGCATTATCAGTGTAGTTTTCTATGTTAAGCGTGCAGCGATGTCACCAAATGTCCTGAACCCTGGGGGAGTCTAGAACAACAGAAAACGAGACAGACTTGTAAGTCCTCTACAGTGTGTGAACTCATGTGTGTATGTCATCTGAATACATGGGTCTGTATGTATGTGCTTTGTGTATACATGTGTCTGTATGCTTGTGCTTTGTGTATACATGTCTGTATGCAAGGGCCCTGTGTATACATGTGTCTGTACGTTGGTGCTATGTGTATACATGCATATGTACTGTATGTATATGCACTGTGTTTATGACTTGCCCACCCTAGGGCCTTAGGTGACTCGGTGTCGGACCGGACTATTCCGGGGTAGTCAGCAGTGACATGGCCCGGATCTGTGACCCTGGCGGAGTCAATTAATAATAAAGGGAGAGTGATGATGGGAGTTGTAATTAATGTTTAGTACAATTCGTGACGCCACCTGTGGTAGTTTGCGGCTATGAGGCCGCGGCTGCGCTTCAGGTTCCCTGGGGCTGATGGTGATGGCGCAGCTGAGGTGATCTCTTGCTCCCCACAGGTGGAGCGAGACCCCGGGGTACAGTATCAAAGTCTCTTTTGGGAGCCTGCTGGACTTCAGGGTGCGAGGTCAGGATACGGATAATAACAGACCAACACAGTAGTTTCTTTACCTCCTTCCTTTTACTCTGCAACAACCAGTGAAGTCCTGGAAGACCGGCACAGATGGTGGTAGCGATCCGGTTGGCCTGGAAGCAGTTGGGGAGTATCTCCCTGGCCAGGTGAGTATTGAGGCCTTCTCCCTACAATTTCTTCTCTTCTACAAGACCCCGATGGGTTGGTTCAATGGAGGCCCTCTCTGCTGGGACATTTGGTACTTCCTGTTCCCGTATGGTAGGCTGCTCGGGCCTTCACTAATGCCACTCTGCTGGAGACAACACCGGGCCCCTAAAGTGTGGCTGTATTTTCGGGTTGTGTTGGGGCCAAGAGACCTGCAGTCCTCCTGCCCTTCGGATTCAGTTACCTAGACTCAAGCACCCTGGCAACCACGGAGTCCGATGTCCGATTTTTAGCGTTTTCTTCTGAGGTGAGCCAGTTCAGCTCCGCTCTCCCCAGAATCTTTCTCCTGTGCCTCTCTGCAGACCTTGCTTTTCTGGGCTGAGCTATCTTAGCACCAGACCCCAGCTCGCATGTCCGCACTACTCCAGTTCCCCACTCAAGCTCCTCTCTCCTCAGCCATCTGCTTTTTTAAATCAGATCTTTTTTATTAAACAACTAAGAATCAATACAGAGAAAATATATTGCATCTTATATAACTAGTAAAAGCGTACATTGAAAAAACATATGTTGTCTATAAATCAGGTTCTTCCTCTGTATATAAAAAAAAAAAAAAAAAAGAAAAAAGGATTCTTAGATCAGTTATATAAATTGAGCCTACAAACAACATGGCTCCACAGATAAACAAAAGTTTAAATTATGCAATAATACCTCAGTCTAATAGAAAAGTCTCCTCCATCAGCCGTGTCGCTCCGCATCATATTTCCATACCTGCTTGCCTCTCTCTCCCTGTTTAATCATTAATCACACCCTTCCGGCTCCTCCCACAGCGCCGCTCAAAGTCCACTCCGCCATGTAAAACACTAGTTTTAACTTTTACTCCCCAAACGTTCCATTCACTGCAACCACAACAGTAACTGGCCCAACATTGCATCCTGCACTAGTGCCCCAGAAGGGAGACCTGGCAACTCCATCCATGGCTGCCAGATTTTGTAAAACTTTCTCAGTGTTTTTCTCTTTAAATAAACTCCCCTTTCCAATCTAATGACGTTATTTAATTTATTTTTAAGCTCTGATAACGTTGGTGGTAGAGGATCTAACCAATGGTATGCCAGTATCTTCCTTGCTTGATACAGGATACGTGCTATTCCCAGGGTTGTTGGAGAGGCCAGGTCTACTCCTCCCTCCCACAGACTCAACAAAGATAAACAAGGTGACGGTTGTATTGTGATATGATATATTTGGTCTATGAGTCCCAGGGTTTGTTTCCAGAAATCACTAATGTGTCCACACTCCCACATAACATGCATCAAATGGGCATCATCCTGTCCACACCTAACACATTGTGCATTTGGTCTAAGTCCCATCCTGAATAATAGGCTGGGAGTTTTATATACCCTGTGGATGAGATATATTTGAGAAAGCCTTTGTCACTTAGAGACCGCCAGTTTAGGGACCTGTTCTAGAATGTCGGACCACTGGTCTTCCGTCAGGGGACCAACGTCCCGTTCCCATTTACTTTTAACAGACAGTGGGTATGTCTCCAGATGGGCAGGTAGTAATCTTTTGTATAGTTCAGAAATAAGGCCTTTAGAGGACTCAGATGTAAGCAGCATATGTAATGTTTGATTATGTGTCACTGTCACCGGATTTATCCTCCCCTGTCTTTCCAGTGCGTGCCTCAGCTGTAAATACTGATAAAAGAAGACATGCGGAAGGTGAAACTCCGTTCTCAATTGCTCAAAACTCTTAAGAATATTATTTTGTAGTACTTGTGACACTAAATGGATCCCTTTATCTTCCCATCCTCTGAACCCCACTAATTTTTTAATTTCTGGCAAATCCGGGTTCCGCCACAGTGGCCATAACTCCGTAGGCCCATTTATCTTCAAAAGAAACTTACATCTGTCCCATACCCGAAATATCATAGCCAACGTGGGATATCGTGCCCCATTTATCTGTCTTTGTCTCACATCCAACTGGCAACCCGGATATTTCCATACCGATCCCTCTCTCACTATATCACCACTATTATCATACGCTCCTTCTTTGCCCCAACCCCTAAGATGTTGCCTCTGGGAGACTATATAGTATATATATGGGTTTGGTACTGCCAGTCCTCCCTCCTCCTTTCCCCGCTGTAGCACTTCCAGTCGAATCCTAGCCTGTTGTTTCTTCCAGATAAGTTCCCGGAATAATGTATTAATTTTTGCAAAAAATTCCCTACGTATCCACACAGGAGAATTATGTATAAGATATAGTAATTGTGGCATCATTACCATTTTGATTAAGTTGGATCTACCGATATTTGATAACGGCAAGCGACACCAGGTGTGTACCTTTGCTCTGAACCGCTGCAACAGGGGTTACAGATTTAGGGCCTGGAAATCCTTCGGATTTGGGCTAACAGTTACTCCCAGATACTTAAACTCTCGGACCACAGGAAGCGGTATCTGCAAGTCCGAGAAATCCACCGGGATGGGGTCTATCGGCATTAAAGCCGATTTCGACCAATTAATCCGAAGGCCAGACCTCCGCCCAAATTCTTGAATGATATTGTCGCGGGCGGGGAAGGACGCCGCTGCGCTCGCTAACGCTCGGGTCTGGCGCTGCTGCGATAGCTGCTCGGTGGCTCGAGCGGTGGGCCGGATCTGGGGACTCGAGCGGCGCTCCTCGCCCTGAGTGAAAGGGGGTAGTTTGGTTTGGGGATTTGGTCCGTGACGCCACCCACGGGTTGTGGTGAAGTTGGGCACCACCGTTGCTGGTGACGGGGATCCCGGGAGCGATGGCAGGGAGCAGCTGGGATGTTGTTTTCCCCCTCCGTGTGTAGGGGTTGGTGGTCCCGGGGCCCGGTGAGATGGCGGGGAGGCAGGGTTGGATGGGTGCAGGGTCGCTTGGACTGCGCAGCGCGGTGCCAGACGGCACAGTAGGACTCACTCAGCCACAAAGGTACGCAAAGTCTCTGGTAAACCAAACGGCTGGATGGACAGGTCCTGCAGCCGGCTGCTGTGGCTTCTCCTGGACGGTTAGTGGTGGCTGCCTTTCCCTGCACCTTTGTGTATGTTCGGTCCCGATGGCTTCCCACCGGTAACCCGCTCCCCAGCGTATATATGTGCCGGAGGAGCCCTTTTGCCCGCAGGCTCTGGCCCTTGGAACTCTAGCTGTGGCGGTAGCTGTATTTCCTCTTGCTGGTCGGACGGTTGCCTTCAATCGGGTCTTGGCTGTTAGGAAACCCCTGGGGTTCCGGTCACTGATGGATTTGACCTCTAATGGCGACTCCAAGCCTGGTTGGGGTCCGTAGGCCCTGCCTGTGTGTGCTGGCTTCACTTCGCTCCCCGGTTCGGTACCGGCAGGCCACCGCCCGTCCCCGGTCCTACGGTTCCGCGTTGATCTGCCTCTCCTGCAGACAGCCACCACCGTCTGCCAACCTTGCTCTTGGTGTCCGGGCCACACACCCGGACATGGTCAGTTTGCTTCTCTCCTTCTACTTCACTCCTCTCTCCTACCCTAACTCAACTCCAACTCCCTTCCTTCTCCCGCCTCCAGGACTGTGAACTCCTCAGTGGGTGGGGCCAACCGCCTGGCTCCACCCCACCTGGTGTGGACATCAGCCCCTGGAGGGAGGCAACAAGGATTTTGTGTCTGGCTGATGTGCCTGTCTCAGGGTGGGGGTGTGTGTTGCAGTACCTGTGACGACCTGGCTAGTCCAGGGCGCCACAATATCCATTGCCGGCAAAATCGAGGAATGTACCCTGTCTAAATATAAAAGTAGGTCATCCGCATAAAATTATATTTTCTGCTCCACTGCTCCACACCTAAATCCCATTATCTCCCTGGACTTCCGTATTGCAACTGCCAATGGCTCCACTGCAGTAGCAAATAGCAAGGGCGAGAGCGGGCATCCCTGTCTAGTACCTCTTCCGAGAGGAAAAGACTCAGAGACCCTGCCATTAGCCCTAACCTTCGCCACCGGTGAGTCATATAGCAGCTTCACCCAATTTATAAATCTGTGTCCAAAACCCATTTTCCGAAGTACCGCCCACAAATACCCCCATTCTAAGCTGTCGAATGCTTTAGCGGCATCTAAGGACAAAATTGCCCTGTCCCCTGGCTTCTCAGAACTATGCTGAATCCCTAAGTATAATTTTCTAAGATTCATAGATGTGGCTCTACATGGAATAAATCCTGTTTGATCATTCTGTATAATAGATGAGATGACTCGGGACATCCTATTGGCGAGCACCTTGGCCACTAATTTAACATCTGTTGGTAGTAGAGAGATTGGGCGGTACGAATCCGGGATCTCTGGATCTTTTCCGGGTTTTAATATTAAGACTATTAAAGCTACCCTCATAGAAGGCAGGAGGACCCTCTGCCTTTCAGCCTCTTCAAATACTTTAAGTAGTTTAGGTACAGTCATATGAAAAAGTTTGGGCACCCTTATTAATGTTAACCTTTTTTCTTTATAACAATTTGGGTTTTTGCAACAGCTATTTCAGTTTCATATATCTAATAACTGATGGACTCAGTAATATTTCTGGATTGAAATAAGGTTTATTGTACTAACAGAAAATGTGCAATCCGCATTTAAACAAAATTTGACTGGTGCAAAAGTATGGGCACCTCAACATAAAAGTGACATTAATATTTTGTAGATCCTCCTTTTGCAAAATTAACAACCTCTAGTCTCTTCCTGTGGCTTTTAATGAGTTCCTGGATCCTGGATGAAGGTATATTTGACCATTCCTGTTTACAAAACAATTCCAGTTCAGTTAAGTTTGATGGTCGCCGAGCATGGACAGCACACTTCAAATCATCCCACAGATGTTCAATGATATTCAGGTCTGGGGACTGGGATGGCCATTCCAGAACATTGTAATTGTTCCTCTGCATGAATGCCTGAGTAGATTTGGAGTGGTGTTTTGGATCATTGTCTTGCTGAAATATTCATCCCCTGCGTAACTTCAACTTCGGCACTGATGCTTGCACATTATTGTCAAGAATCTGCTGATACTGAGTTAAATCCATGCGACCCTCAACTTTATCAAGATTCCTGGTGCCGGCATTGGCCACACAGCCCCAAAGCATGATGGAATCTCCACCAAATTTTACTGTGGGTAGCAAGTGCTTTTCTTGGAATGCCGTGATTTTTTGCCTCAATGCATAACACCTTTTTGTATGACCAAACAACTCAATCTTTGTTTCATCAGTCCACGGGACCTTCTTTCAAAATGTAACTGGCTTGTCCAAATGTGCTTTTGCATACCTCAGGCGACTCTGTTTGTGGCGTGCTTGCAGAAACGGCATCTTTCGCATCACTCTCCCATACAGCTTCTCCTTGTGCAAAGTGCGCTGTATTGTTGACCGATGCACGTTGACACCATCTGCAGCAAGATGATGCTGCAGTTCTTTGGAGGTGGTCTGTGGATTGTGCTTGACTGTTCTCACCATTCTTCTTCTCTGCCTTTCTGATATTTTTCTTGGACTGCCACTTCTAGGCTTAACAAGAACTGTACCTGTGTTCTTCCATTTCCTTACTATGTTCCTCACAGTGGAAACTGACAGTTTAAATCTCTGAGACAACTTTTTGTATCCTTCCCCGGAACAACTATGTTAAATAATCTTTGTTTTCAGATCATTTGAGAGTTGTCTTGAGGAGCCCATGATGCCACTCTTCATAGGAGATTCAAATAGGAGAACAGCTTGCAAGTGGCCACCTTAAGTACCTTTTCTCATGATTGGATACACCTGCCTATGAAGTTCAAAGCTCAATGAGGTTACAAAACCAATTAAGTGCTTTAGTAAGTCAGTAAAAAGTAGTTAGGAGTGTTCAAATCAAGAAATTGATAAGGGTGCCCATACTTTTGCACCTGTCAAATTTTGTTTAAATGCGGATTGTACATTTTCTGTTAGTACAATAAACCTCATTTCAATCCAGAAATATTACTGAGTCCATCAGTTATTAGATATATGAAACTGAAATAGCTGTTGCAAAAACCCAAATTGTTATAAAGAAAAAAGGTTAACATTAATAGGGGTGCCCAAATTTTTTCATATGACTGTAGTAGTAAGGGTGCATACGTTTTATAAAACTCGCCAGGCAGGCCATCCGTTCCCGGAGCTTTTTCATTTTGCGTCTGGCCAAGCGCTTCCTCTAATTCTTCCAACAAGATGTCTCGATCCAACAAATCCCTTTCTTCGTCGGCCAGTGTGGGGAGAGAGAGAGCATCCAAATATTGCTCTCTCAGTCTCCGTAAGGTCACAGTCTGATGTGTATAGCCGCATATAATACCTCTTTATCTGCCTCACTATATCCTCACTTTCCGTTACAAGATCACCCGACTCCGTCTTCATTCTATTTATATTTGAAGATCTTTCCTGCGCCCTAATAACCGTGGCTAGTAGGTGCCCTACTCCCTCCCCCTCTATGAAATATTTCTGTTTGAGGAAGTAACGTTTATTTGCTGCCGCCGACATGAGATTTTACCTGAGTGACATCTGTGCCTTCTCTAGAGTGTTTTTAGTTTCCTCTGTCGGGTTGAGCACCACCGCAGCCTCCGCAACAGATACTTCCTGAATCAGACTTTGGGTGTAGCGTCTGTTTTGGTTTTTACGTATGCATATTTCTCTGATATAGATGCACCTCACCATGGCTTTCATAGAGTCCCAGACTATATGTGATGGGGCGGAGCACTCATTAAGTTGGAAATATTCTAAAATATTATCATGCAAAGATTCCCCTATAGGCTGGATCCAGAAGGGATTAAGTTTCCAGATAGGCCGAGACAGGGTGAGTGGGTTTCCCCATGAAAGTGTAACATGGAGTGGTGAGTGATCAGATACGCTTCTAGGTAGATAGGCCACCGTTTGTACATATGAGGTCATAAGTGTGTTCCCAATAGCCAGGTCTATCCGTGACATAGTGTGTTGGGACCTAGAGTAGCAGGAAAACTGTTTGGATGTGAGGTTTTGGACGCGCCAAAGGTCTACCAAACCCAGCTCTGTCAGCATTCTAGCAAATGAAGTTGAGGCTGCGGCCTATGATATATTCCCCGAATGTAGCTTATCTAGATAAGGATGTAAATATGTGTTAAAATCTCCTATCAAAAGAGTCGGCGCAAGGGGGAAGGAGTCTAAAACAGACAAGATTCTTTTTACTGGTTCGACTGAGTATGGTGGAGGGATGTATACCGCAACCAGAATAAATTGTATACCATACAGCGTGCAAGGTAAACAAACAAATCTGCCCCCAGGGTCAACCACTGATTTGGTACATGAGAATGGGATGGATTTGTGCACCAACACACTGACACCCCATGCATGGGTCGAGTATGTGGAATGATATTCATGTGTGATCCATCCCTTCCTCAGCCAATGAACATTATCTCTTACCATGTGGGTCTCAGATAAACATAGAATAGCCGGGAGAAACTTTTGCAAATGAGTAAATATAGCACACCTCTTATTCGCATCCCTGAGCCCCCTAACATTCCACGCTACAATATTAAGTGATGTCGCCATAAGAGCAGTTAATAAATAATAAACCAGAGCATACTCCATTACTGGGGTAGAGAGGCAATCTCCACCAATTCCTGTTAGCATTAGCTTGAGCGACACGACTGAGGTACACCACACCCCACATATTAATTGCAAAATACAGCAATAAAACGAAAAAAAAAGGAAGGAAATAGAGTGCTGCACACCAGTGTACAGTGCCCCCGCCCTCAAAAACAAGTGTAACTTGCACATTTCTCTCAGAGAGAATCAGGGCTATTAAACTCGCCCAGAGTCCAAGCAGGGAAGAAGGGTCCACAGCTTTTTCCCGTAACGAGTGTCCACAGTGAACCAGTCATCTCCCGCCCTGGATCCAAAATGAAATGATCAGTAGTAATTATACCAGCATAGCATCTCAGACAAAAAGAATCAGCAGCACCTGGTGGTAGAAAGGGTGATCTTTAAGTATTCTTCCTCCTCATGGACCTCTCATTAATATCCAGCCAAGACAGCGCCGCTCCTGCCGTATCAAAAAAGTGAGTTTCTCAATTCACCGCAAATTGCAGTCTAGCAGGATACATCATGGAGTATGACACTTGTAATCCGCGCAGGCAGGGCCGGCGGTAGCACGCGGCATACCCAGGCAAATGCCGGGGCCCTGGAGAGCTGGGGGGGCCCACTCGGCCTCGTCAGTTCTGCTGCCCCCGGGCCGAGTTCTGGGGACCGCAGTCCTTGGCATTGGAAACTGTGGCTGCCGGCCCTTTAAGGCCCGCAGACCACAGCGTTCACTGTGTTCTCCTGCATTGAGCATTATCTGTGGGCGGAGCTACCGGCCGGTGTCCTGCTCGGTCCCACAGATGAAGGAGTCACAGTGCCATCCAGCGACCCCCAGCACATCGCTTCCCTCCAGCGCTGTGTGGGCCCCATCTGCACCGTGACCTGATCAGAATGTGGGACATCACTCCCTCCCCGCCCCTCCCTGTCCCCCCGTGCGTGTGTGGCCCCCGGAGCTGCGTGTGTGGGCCCCGCAGAGCAAGGTGTGTGTTTGTATGAATGTATGCATGCAGCAGAGCAGTGTGTGTGTCTGTATGTATGTATATATGCAGCAGAGCAGTATATGTGTGTGTGTATGTATGTATGTATATATGCAGCAGAGCAATATGCGTGTCTGTATGTACGTATGTATATATGCAGCAGAGCAGTATGCGTGTCTGTATGTATGTATGTATATATGCAGCAGAGCAGTATGTGTGTGTTTGTATGTATGTGTGTATATATGCAGCAGAGCAGTATGCGTGTCTGTATGTATGTATGTATATATGCAGCAGAGCAGTATGTGTGTGTTTGTATGTATGTATATATGCAGCAGAGCAGTATGTGTGTGTCTGTATGTATGTATATATGCAGCAGAGCAGTATGCATGTCTGTATGTATGTATGTATATATGCAGCAGAGCAGTATATGTGTGTCTGTATGTATGTATATATGCAGCAGAGCAGTATGCGTGTCTGTATGTATGTATGTATATATGCAGCAGAGCAGTATGCGTGTCTATGTATGTATGTATGTATATATGCAGCAGAGCAGAATGCGTGTCTATGTATGTATGTATATATGCAGCAGAGCAATATGTGTGTGTCTGTATGTATGTATGTATATATGCAGCAGAGCAGTATGCGTGCCTGTATGTATGTATGCATATATGCAGCAGAGCAGTATGCGTGTCTGTATGTATGTATGTATATATGCAGCAGAGCAGTATGCGTGTCTGTATGTATGTATATATGCAGCAGAGCAGTATGCGTGTCTGTATGTATGATGTATATATGCAGCAGAGCAGTATGCGTGTCTGTATGTATGTATGTATATATGCAGCAGAGCAGTATGCGTGTCTGTATGTATGTATGTATATATGCAGAAGAGCAATATGCGTGTCTGTATGTATGTATGTATATATGCAGCAGAGCAGTATGCGTGTCTGTATGTATGTATGTATATATGCAGCAGAGCAGTATGCGTGTCTGTATGTATGTATATATGCAGCAGAGCAGTATGCGTGTCTGTATGTATGTATATATGCAGCAGAGCAGTATGCGTGTCTGTATGTATGTATATATGCAGCAGAGCAATATGCGTGTCTGTATGAATGTATGTATATATGCAGCAGAGCAATATGCGTGTCTGTATGTATGTATGTATGTATATATGCAGCAGAGCAGTGTGTGTGTGTCTGTATGTATGTATGCATGCAGCAGAGCAGTATGTGTGTGTCTGTCTATATGTATGTATATATGCATGCAGAGCAGTGTGTGTGTGTCTGTATGTATGTATGTATGTAGCAGAGTAGTATATGTGTGTCTGTCTGTATGTATATATGCAGCAGAGCAGTGTGTGTGTGTGTGTGTGTCTGTCTATATGTATGTATATATGCATGCAGAGCAGTGTGTGTCTGTATGTATGTAGCAGAGCAGTATATGTGTGTCTGTATGTATATATGCAGCAGAGCAGTGTGTGTGTGTGTATCTGTCTATATGTATGTATGCAGCATAGCAGTGTGTGTCTGTCTATATGTATGTATGCAGCATAGCAGTGTGTGTCTGTCTATATGTATGTATGCAGCATAGCAGTGTGTGTCTCTGTATGTATGCATGTTTGATGTGTATCTATGTATGTCAGTGTATATGACTGTATAGATTTGTCTGTTTATATGTATTTTTGTGAGTTTGTCTTTAAATATGTATATGTACGTGTATGTATCTGTGTATGTGTGTGTGTCTGCGTGTTTATGGGGCCCACTGGGACTCTTCCGCCCGGGGCCCACAAAAACCTGGAGCCGGCCCTGCGCGCAGGCATTGTTTAATCTCAATAAATTGCGCCATTTTATGTTGTACCTCCATGGAAAAATCAGGGAAAATAGAGATCTTCCTCCCATTAATAGCAAGCTCCTTAATATCTCTGGATCTGTGCAGAATAGCATCCCTGTCTTTAAAATGCAGACGTTTGAGCAAGATAGGACGTGGGGGTGCTCCTGGCGGGGGGGCACGTGTAGGCACCCTGTGCGCTCTCTCAATAGTAAAGAATGGAGATAAAACATCTTTGCCAAAGGTGTCCATTAGCCATTTTTCAAAAAAGCCCAGGGAGTCATTCCCTTCTGCCCTCTCCGGGACCCCCAACAGGCGCAGATTACTTCTACGGGAGCAGTTCTCCAAATCGTCCACCTTGTTCAGCAGTGTTGTGATATTTTGCATGGCTTTTCCCAGCTCCCGTGTCATTGGTGGCAATTTATCCTCCACTGCACTCACACGTTCTTCCAGCTCTCCCACTCTGGTAGTCACCCCCTGCAGCTCATGTTTGATACAGGCTATATCCCGAGTGACAGTTCCCATTTGGTTACTTAAAGTGGCCAGTGTGGTGTTGCAAGCGTTAACTGCTGCCAGTATTTCTCCCAGTGTGGGTTCAGCTGCAGCAGGCTGCTCCATATCTCTCCCTCCCCCACCTTCAATCACAGGCCCCAGCCTCTGTATTTGCTGAGCTGCTGAACAAACAGGGCTCAAATTACTCACTGGATCCTCCACCTTATGTTCAGTGTCTGTCACAGATTTCTCACCAGAAGACAGATCAGGAACAGGAGGTACTCTGGCCTATCTCTCCACTGCTGCACTACAGGAGGGCCTGTTTTTTGCCGGTGCCATCTTGGCCACTGCAGGGACACATTCCTGTGCGTCTTTATCCTTATCTTTCTTGTTGATACAGATTGGCATGGTGTTAGTATCCTCCCCTCTCCAGATGCCTGGGTGAATATTGCAGCCTTCCAGGTTAGTTATGCCTATTAACAGGGCTGGTATTCAGGATTTTGAGCGGATTCAGGCAGGAGCTCTCTTGTGCTGCTTCCTCCCTACATGAGGTCCAGGCCACGCCCCCAGCCATCTGCTTTTAACTCCTGACTGGACTGGACTCCTGTCAACTGTCAACTGTCACTTTTCTCTCTGACTGGAAAACTCACTCTGACCAGACCTGGCTGGTTCTAACCGGTTCTCCTCACTACCTCACTACTCCTCCCCCAGGTCAGAGCTCCCACTGCTGACCTGAGTAGGAACTGCATTGTTTGTAGATAATTACTGGCCAAGGGACTCCCCCTCTTGCTTTCAGTCTTAGTATTGACCTTTGTGGGACAACACTACTGTGGCAACCAGACCGCTGGGGCGCCACATATACATGTGTTTCTTTGTTTGTGATTTGTGTATACATATCTGTATGTATGTGCTCTGTGTATAGATGTGTCTACATGTGTGTATCTGTTTGCATATATGTGTCAATATGTGTGTGCTTTGTGTATATTTGTGTGGTGTATACATATATCCCTGTATGTATGTGCTCTGTGTATACATGTGTCTGTATTTGTGTTGTGTATACTTGTGTGACTGTGCACTGTGTGTACAGACATATGGGTGTCTAGGTGTTCTTGTTATGCATATATCTGTATGTATGTACTCAATGTATATATATGTCTGTCTCTATGGGCTATTTGTATGTATATCCCGGTACCTATGTAGTCTATGTTTGTACATATGTCTGCATATATGTGCTCTGTGTATACATCTGTATGCATGTGCTCTGTATATACTTGCCTGTATGTATGTGCCCTGTGTATAAGTATATCTGCATGTATGTGCTCTTTGTATATACCTATGTGTCTGTATGTACTGTATGTGCTATGTCATACAATAAATTGCGCAAACCGACATAAAATAATTCAAATTTTTATTAACAATGATATATAAAACAAAAATTTTTATTGGTAAGCATGAGATCAGCAGAGAATTGGAGACAGAGAGCAAATGTTACAGTCAGGTAAATTTGATAAAACATGAATAATAACTATCAAAATATCAGTTCATAATAGATCACTTTCTCCCTGAAAAAAGACTGCACGTCCAAACGCGCGTAGGAGCTTTCCAGACTAGGCACTTGTCTCAGCAAGTAATGTGGATTTAGTTTTGATTGTCTTATTGACATATTGCCTCATGCACTTATGATAGCTTCTCACATCGGCCGTCCGGGTGAATAGTGCCTCTGTGCTCATAACTATCGTTATGGATAATCATTAAATTGAGATCTGGATACTGGGCTATATTTTCTTTTTCCCTCTAGCATGTGCTTTTGCGTAGCCTGGGGGGGCCCTTATATCCTTTAATAGGCATATTCTGTTATTGGGCACATTCACTACAATTGTATGGAACTGCTCATCTGTATAGCTTTTTGTGTTTTGCACCTGTAGCGGTATCCTTCTTATTTTGTCCAGCTCAGGATTATACAATTTGTGGGTTTTTGCCTCAATTTATTTTGTTTCTACAGTGCATGGCTCTATTATGAAATGATATTTTGATAGTGATTATTCATGTTTTATCAAATTTACCTGACTGTAACATCTGCCGTTTGTCTGCAATTTTCTGCTGATCTCATGCTCACCAATAAGAATTTTTGTTTATATATCATTGTTAATAAAAATTTGAATTATTTTTTGTCAGTTTGCGCAATTTATTGTATGATGTTCCAATGGTTAGCGCTGACAAAGGGTCAAATACTGTGTCTAGGCTTAACAGCCTTCATTGACCTTCTTTAAGAAGCAAGTGTTTGATGTATGTGCTGTGTGTATACTTGTATGTTGTATTGGTGGCCATTCAACTGGCCCATGATGACTAATCCACTTTCCAGGACACTGTTCATGTAGGAATGCTCTTACCTGACACACATAATGTGGTGGTGCACTACAACATTATGGGTCATCTGAAGGCAATTGTCTATGCTGTGAAGATACAAGAGGTGTAGCATCTGAAACAACAGATAATGGAAGCCTGTGCAAGCATTTCGTCTGTGGTGTTGCTATCAGTGTGTTAAGAATGGGAGAAGAGGGTTGCATTGACAATCCAACACAATGGGCAGCAGTCTGAACACATTTTATAGGTGGTCATAAAATTACAAATAACTAATGAACAAATAAAGTTACGTTAAAACCAAGCACACCATTGTTTTTCTTGTGAAATTCTCAATAAGTTTGATGTGTTTCATGACCCTCTTCCTATTGGAAAAAATAAAGTTGGATCCAAAATGGCCAACTTCAAAATGGCCGCCATGGTCACCACCCATCTTGAAAAGTTTCCCCCCTCCCATATACTAATGAGCCACAAACAGGAAGTTGATATCAACAACCATTCCCATTTTATTTAGGTGTATCCATATAAATGGCCCACCCTGTACATCAATAAAAGGTGATTTTATTTATCAAGATCCGGATTCTCCCTTTTTCCTTTTGATATAGCTGGTATGATTTCAGAAAACCTGCATTTGCAGGGAGTTAGACTTGATTGCCCTTGAGGTCCCTTCCAACTCTACCATTCTATGATTCTTTGAAAACCCACCAAAATAATAGCTGAATTGCATCTTTTTCTTACC
Organism: Anomaloglossus baeobatrachus; assembly: GCF_048569485.1. NCBI lineage: Eukaryota > Metazoa > Chordata > Amphibia > Anura > Aromobatidae > Anomaloglossus > Anomaloglossus baeobatrachus. The sequence goes on from NC_134355.1 coordinate 369,840,566, forward strand.
ATTTCACTACATTTGAATCTTTTCATCATTTTCCCTTACACTATATGGTAAAATAAATGTTGTAATCCTACATAAAAAGACCTCATATATCTGTCAATGCAAAATTTAATCGTATGAACGTATACCTTAAAATCATATAAAAATAAACAACAGACAATAGACAATGATTGAAATATATCAAAAGGATAAAAATCAAAGTTGAATATCAAGATTTTCTATGTATACAATAGCATTATCATTTACAGTATAGAAATCATTCTTGTCACCATGGTAGGATCTCAGGGGGCACTCCTCAACAATGTGCTGGATAGTTTGACGATCTGCTCCACAGTCACAGGTCGGAGAGTCACATTTTCCCCACTTATACATAAAATCTGCACAGACGCCAAAGTTTGTTCTGGTACGATTTAGAGTAACCCATGTTTTCCTTGGTAGGTTAAAGCCTAGTGGAGGGTTTTGTACGTTAGGCAACATTTGGGGATCACCGTCTACCACACTGACCCAAAGTTCTCACCATTTCTCCTCTAAATTGAAGTCTTGTTCATGCAAGGTGATTGCAGTTCCGATGGGTGGGTGCCTTGATTTCAATCGTTGTATTGTAACATCTCTGATATTTTGATGTATTGGAGGTTATGGAAGAATGCAAAAACACCCCCAAAATAAAACAAAGCAAAAATGACCACCCTGGCTATTTAAAAAGGAGTGTAAAAATGAAAAACCCAAAAATGAAAATTGTCACTGGAGGGAAGAGGTTAACAGAATATATAAACAGATGTGATTCTTATCTATTGAAATATTTGGGTCCATGTCCTTTCAAGTTTTAAAATACTCTCGTAGGAAAATGAAATTTGGTGAAAAGTCTAAAAAAGAATGAAGCATCTATCCACAGTTACACCTTTTCAGAAAAAAAACATTTGATTGAAAAGATTTATGTTTTGTAGAAAAAGGATAATACATGTAAATTCTTGTAATTACTTCATTTTTATTAAACTTGTTATCTTTTTCATTTCAGTGTATACTTTATTTAGAAATAACACTACATAAACACCTGCCAGGTGAAAGAAATCTCTTTAATAATAGAACTGTGTTACAATATATCTCCATTCAAGAAGGCAGTTTATCTGGGAAAAAGGCCAAGTTTGGTGCATATGGAAATCCTTGTAGATTCACAGTTTTATTTAAGAACTCTCAATTTTACTCAGTCACTTCCTAATTCACTTTAAGAACGCTCACTAAACTTTGGGATAGAGATCAGGAAAACCACAGGACCCCTGCTTAAAAGGGATTTAAATTAAAAGCCAATATAGATAAAGTTATAACAACCCATATGTCTCTATAGTAATTTTCTTACACATCTTCAGACAAACTCAGGAAATTCTCACCAAATAAAGATGAAGGTCAAGGTTTCCATTTTACTGGATGATATAGGGAAAAAGAAAGAAGTAAAAATGACTGAAAGAATCTATAAAGAGACCTTCATATTGGAGCTATCCTTAAGGATTTGCAAAACAAGATGAAGCAAAGCTTTCTAAAAATGTAGAATTTAGAATAATGCTATCCAGGTGTGATCAATTTTAAAAGTTACCAGGGAAGGCATGATTTCATTTACCTATATCTCCTTTCTCACATGCAATTCAGTTCTCAACTTCTATACTGCAAGACTAGGAGGGACAAGTTTAATAAAGCTGTTTTTTATCTTATTCATTTATCCAAAAGCAATTTTTCCTGCTTCATATGTTCTCTAGTAACTAATATATTCTTGCGAATAGCTGGTCTATTCTGATCACATGGATTTGAAAGCTGAAGATCTATTTGTTTTCTAGGTAAAAATTATTCTTTTCCTCGTGTCTTAAAAACTAGCTGTAGTACCCAGGCGTTGCCCGGGATAGTAACTGTCTCTATGTCACTCTCCCAGTCTCTGTCTGTCTCTCCCAGTCTCTGTCTGTCTGTTTGTCTCTCCCTGTCTTTTTTTGTCTCTCCCCGTCTCTGTCTCTGTTTCTCTCTCCCAGTCTCTGTCTGTCTCTCCCAGTCTCTGTCTCTGTTTGTTTGTCTCTCCCAGTTTCTGTCTGTCTCTCCCAGTCTCTGTTTGTCTCTCCCAGTCTGTTTGTCTCCCCCAGTCTCTGTTTGTCTCCCCCAGTCTCTGTTTGTCTCCCCCAGTCTCTGTTTGTCTCTGCCAGTCTCTGTTTGTCTCTCCCAGTTTCTGTCTGTCTCCCCGTCTGTCTCCCTGTCTGTTTCTGTCTGTCTGTCTCTTTGTCTCTTGTCGTCTGTCTCTATCCATGTCTGTCTGCGTCTATCTTTCTGTCTGTCTGTGTCAATCTCTCTATCTGTCTGTGTCAATCTCTCTGTCTGTCTCTGTATCAGTCTCTGTCTGTCTCTCTATATCTGTGTCTGTTTTTCTTTGTCTATGTTTCTGTCTCTCTCTTTCTCTGTGTCTGTCAATCTGTCAGTCCCTTTCCCCGTCTGTCCCTTTCCCCGTCTGTCCCTTTCCCCGTCTGTCCCTTTCCCCGTCTGTCCCTTTCCCCGTCTGTCCCTTTCCCCGTCTGTCCCTTTCCCCGTCTGTCCCTTTCCCCGTCTGTCCCTTTCCCCATCTGTCCCTTTCCCCGTCTGTCTCTTTTCCCATCTGTCTCTTTTCCCATCTGTCTCTTTTCCCGTCTGTCTCTTTCCCTGTCTCTGTCTCGTTTCCCGTCTGTCTCTTACCCTGTCTGTCTCTTTCCCTGTCTCTGTCTCTCTCTGTCTGCCTCTGTCTGTCTCTTTAACTGTCTGTCTCTTCCTCTGTCTCTTTCCCTGTCTGCTTCTGTCTCTTTGACTGTCAGTCTCTTTCCCTGTTTATCTCTATCTGTTTGTCTCTGTCTCTTTCCCTGCCTCTTACTCTGTCTGTGTCTGTCTCTCTCTTTCTGTCTCTCTCTGTCTCCCCACCGACATCTTATGAGCTCACACATAAGCTTCTTATACTAACAATTTATTTTGTTCCTATAGCAATTTATTTTTTTCCTATAGCAACCAATCACAGCTGCTATTAAGAACCTTTAACTCACGGCTCCATTCACTTTAATGGAGGCAGGTTTTTTGGAGAGTAACTGTAAAACACGGTAAATTTTACGGTCAAAACATAGTCTATGACATTCCCTGAGGGTCTGTGGCTCTCCACCAGCCCATCCATTACCTTTGGTGCCTGTATCTTTTTGTGTTGTATGGTTTATGCCTAGATGTGGGCGGCATTTGCGCAGATTGATCTTCAGGAAAATGGCGCTGATGGTGGTGCATGCACAGATATACTGTAGATCTCGGCTTAATGAGATTTCATCTTGCACATGCACTACCATTTTACTGAAGCCCAATGGGAGATCAATCTGTGCAAGCACTGTCTGTAGTTACAAATTTATAACAGATACCAGAGGCAGATGGAGGGACTGGGGCAAAGCGCAGGCACTACCCACAGTCCTACCTCACAGTCCGATCACAATGCACCAAAAGCTTAGAAAACCCAAAAACTTCAAATGCTGATTATACAACAAACAGGATACAAATTTCTTCACTAAAGCTACAGTAACTATTGAATCTGTATAACAGCGCCATTATGACTATACATTTATTTTAACATTCATAATCCAGATGACAGGTTCTCTTCAAGTTTGTTTGGCTTGTCTACTTTTACAGCAACTATTACACAAGACTATTAGTACATTAGAATATTTACTGATCCAACCAAATTTGGCTGGGTAGACCTCTATTAAATGTGTATGACCAAATGATAAAATCTCATCCACTTAGAAGTTTTTGTAATACAGTGTCTTGTCTCATCTGCCTCATACGTGCATACTCTTAAAGAATAAAAATAGTTATAAAGTGCCAACATATGTCGCAGAACTGAGTGCTTTGAATTGGTTTGCACCAATTCTACTAATATGCCATTCCCAGTAAGAATAGAAATCTATAATAGAAAATGGATTTTAAGGTTAAAATTATATCCCTTTCCCATTCACTAAATTGAATAGGAGCTGAGCTGCAATTCTTGGCAACTAAACAATTTAGGTCATGTGCCCATGGGGAAGGTGTCCTGCAGATGTATCCGTAGGACATTCAGCAGGACAATCCGCAGGAGCTCCCGGAAATCCGCAGAACAACTTTGTCTGAGTTGTGCTGCATTTTTGGTGCGAAAGTCCAGGGGAATGTCCTGAGAATATGCTGCGGGCATTCTGCATTGAGGATACAGTACCAAGGCTTGGGCACTGCATCCTCAATGCAGAACAAGTGCTGGAGTGATCGGTGAGTTCATACTTACCTGTATCGCATAGCAACTTTGTTTCCAGCCGGCTCCTGGACGAGCTCCGGCTGTCAGATGACCGGAGCTCGGGCGGTCACATAACCGCAGCTCGTGCAGGCCCCACCCACCTCATGCAGCCTGCTTCTGGCTCCGTCTTGCTCTTCTAGACCAAAGGAAGAGTCTCCGCTGTTTTCAATCAAGGCAGGTAAGTATAGAAATCCGCGTGGAACAATCCGCAGGAATAATTGACATGCAGTTACGTGGAGCTGCAGGAAATCCGCAGCATTTCCCGCAGCTGCAAAAACCTCAGCATTGATACGGCACTCCCCAAATCCCATAGGAAAACATGGGGAGTGTCTGCACTTGCATAAATCTGCGAATTTGTCTGGAAAATCCTGAAAATCCGCAGATATTTTCTCCCGTGGGCGCATGGCCTTATAGAGCAGTGCTGTTCCACTGCTAAAGCAGCTAGCATCTTATTGGTGGATTGTAAGGTGTTGGACTCTCAAAAATCCGATATTGAACACCTATCGAGAGGAGCTGTGGATAACCCATATGTATCCCTTTTTTGCCATAGGCCACCAGGGATAGTTTCATGAACCCCTTCTTTTTTTCCAGATTACCATTAACATAGGCATTAACCTCTTCATTGCTCTTGGCCACAGGGATTTAAATATCAATCTTTTATTTTTCTAGATAACTAGAAATTCTTGCAGTAACCTCTTGTCCTTGCCCTACTTCAAAAATGAAGTTACATTAAACCCACTATCCTGCATAGATAATTATGCCTAATTAATTAATGCTACACAGTGGTATGCAGTTTTTAGATTTCCACATTTAGAGGGAAACGTGCACATGTTAAAAACAGTCTATTTGTGTGTCCCATATGAAAAAGCCTACTACGTAATATTAAGCTAGACTGATCCTATCTTTTTATAAAGTAACACTCATATAAACTGACATACAAGTAACATTTACTTGGCACCTTTCTTCACAGCTGTGTTAAAGGTGTCATTTATCAAATGTTCATCTGTATTTCTGTTCCTTATTTTCACTTGTTAAAGGAAACAAAAAAAAACCCTCACTTTATAAGAACATGAATTTTTTTTCTCTATCCCTTCCAAGGTAAGAGAAGAAACAATGGCTCAGTTTGTTTCATCATTCTAAAGAATCTAAGCGTAAAATCTGAATTGAAGTGTTGAGAGTTATATTCCTATTTCTTGAGGACGATTAATTCTTTAACTGCCTCGTTATTGAAATTTTATACCTTTATGAGCAGACATATTTCACACGTTTTCAGTTAAATGGAAAATATTTACTTTAATACAAATTATCCTTATTTTCTAAAGTAATAAAAAAGTTAGTTGTATCTTGGGACACGTATTGTAATATAATGTAAAAATAAATATTGAAAATGTAATAAAATTCCCATTGGTATATCCACATATCCAGCATAAAAGGAGTCTCGCCAGTAGATCCATTAAGTGGAACAATTTGCATACGTTCTTTATTTTACACTTATAAAAACAATAGTTATGTTACAATAGTCATGTTAACAATTATGACATCTTGTCAACTCAATTTAAGCTTAATTAATCCCATTTAAATAATTTTTTATATACTATATACATTATTTTATATATACAGTGCCTCAACCCCCTGCAGATTTAGCAGGTTTGATAAGATGCAAATAAGTTAGAGCCTGCAAACTTCAAACAAGAGCAGGATTTATTAACAGATGCATAAATCTTACAAACCAACAAGTTATGTTGCTCAGTTAAATTTTAATAAATTTTCAACATAAAAGTGTGGGTCAATTATTATTCAACCCCTAGGTTTAATATTTTGTGGAATAACCCTTGTTTGCAATTACAGCTAATAATCGTCTTTTATAAGACCTGATCAGGCCGGCACAGGTCTCTGGAGTTATCTTGGCCCACTCCTCCATGCAGATCTTCTCCAAGTTATCTAGGTTCTTTGGGTGTCTCATGTGGACTTTAATCTTGAGCTCCTTCCACAAGTTTCAATTGGGTTAAGGTCAGGAGACTGACTAGGCCACTGCAACACCTTGATTTTTTCCCTCTTGAACCAGGCATTGGTTTTCTTGGCTGTGTGCTTTGGGTCGTTGTCTTGTTGGAAGATGAAATGACGACCCATCTTAAGATCCTTGATGGAGGAGCGGAGGTTCTTGGCCAAAATCTCCAGGTAGGCCGTGCTATCCATCTTCCCATGGATGCGGACCAGATGGCCAGGCCCCTTGGCTGAGAAACAGCCCCACAGCATGATGCTGCCACCACCATGCTTGACTGTAGGGATGGTATTCTTGGGGTCGTATGCAGTGCCATCCAGTCTCCAAACGTCACATGTGTGGTTGGCACCAAAGATCTCGATTTTGGTCTCATCAGACCAGAGAACCTTGAACCAGTCTGTCTCAGATTCCTCCAAGTGATCATGAGCAAACTGTAGACGGGCCTTGAAATGACGCTTTGAAAGTAAAGGTACCTTATGGGATCGTCTGGAACGGAGACCATTGCGGTGGAGTACATTACTTATGGTATTGACTGAAACCAATGTCCCCACTGCCATGAGATCTTCCCGGAGCTCCTTCCTTGTTGTCCTTGGGTTAGCCTTGACTCTTTGGACAAGTCTGGCCTCGGCACGGGTGGAAACTTTCAAAGGCTGTCCAGGCCGTGGAAGGCTAACAGTAGTTCCATAAGCCTTCCACTTCCGGATGATGCTCCCAACAGTGGAGACAGGTAGGCCCAACTCCTTGGAAAGGGTTTTGTACCCCTTGCCAGCCTTGTGACCCTCCACGATCTTTTCTCTGATGGCCTTGGAATGCTCCTTTGTCTTTCCCATGTTGACCAAGTATGAGTGCTGTTCACAAGTTTGGGGAGGGTCTTAATTAGTCAGAAAATGCTGGAAAAAGAGATAATTAATCCAAACATGTGAAGCTCATTGTTCTTTGTGCCTGAAATACTTCTTAATTCTTTAGGGGAACCAAACAAAATTCTGGTGGTTTGAGGGGTTGAATAATAAATGACCCTCTGAATAAACTTTTCACAATTTAAAAAAAAACAAATAAAAAAAAATAAGAAATAACATTCTTTTTTTCTGCAGTGCATTTCACACTTCCAGGCTGATCTACAGTCCAAATGTCACAATGCAAAGTTTATTCCGAATGTGTAAACCTGCTAAATCTTCAGGGGGTTGAATACTACTTGTAGGCACTGTATATATATATAAACCACACAACCAAGCTCTCTTCACCTCTTGCCACCTCCAACTCAAAAATATTTCCCGGATCCGTACATTCCTTTCCCAAGAAGCTGCAAAAACCCTAGTACATGCCCTTATTATCTCCCGCCTGGATTATTGCAACCTCCTGCTCTGTGGCCTCCCTTCTAACAGTCTCGCACCCCTACAATGTATTCTAAACTATGCTTCCCGGCTAATCCACCTGTCCCCCCGCTACTTCCCGACCTCTACTCTCTGCCAATCCCTTCACTGGCTTCCATTGCCCAATGACTCCAGTTCAAAACACTAACCATGACATACAAAGCCATCCACAACCTGTCTCCTTCCTACATCTGTGACCTAGTCTCCCGGTACTTACCTGCACGTAACCTTCGATCCTCACAAGATCTCCTTCTCTACTCCCATCTCATCTGCTCTTCCCACCATCGCATCCAAGATTTCTCCTGTGCTTCCCCCATACTCTGGAATGCTCTGCCTCAACACATCAGAGTCTCGCCTACCTTGACAAGCTTCAAAAGGAACCTGAAGACCCACCTCTTCCGATAAGCCTACAACCTGCCGTAACCCTCAGTCTGATACAGTGCCACATAATCAGCTCTACCCTCACCTACTGTATCCTCACCCATCCCTTGTAGACTGTGAGCCCTCGTGGGCAGGGACCTCTATCCTCCTGTACCTGTCTGTGTCTTGTATTCTTTAGGATTATTGTACTTGTCCCTATTATGTACACCCCTTTCACATGTAAAGCGCCATGGAATTGATGGCGCTATGATAATAAATAATAAGAATAAAATAATTATAATATGTGTACTACTTGATAATGTTTAAAAGGAATCTGTCAGTAGGTTTTTGCTATGTAAAGCATGTTGTAGGGGTTAAAACACAGTATTCAAAGATGTGTCACATGTCACCTCCTGTGCTGTTGTTTACTTAAACTGAGTGTTTTATTGCTAGAACATTATCATTGCTGTGATTAGCTGGCTCCTGCCATGTTGTCCAACTTCACCTCCTATGCTGTAATTAGCATCTCAATGTCTATGGACATTGTACATTCAAACTATGGTGAGGGCGTGGGCACAGCTTTTTCAGCTCTGCAACATGTCTAAATCTTAAAACTTTGTGTCAGCACTGCTGCATCCAGTAAACTAATTGATTCATTGTTGCATTCAAGGCCTCTTTGCCTACATCATGCTGCTCTCAGATGAGATTTGTGACAGATTTAAGAGGTTGGAAATGATGCCCTGAAGAGTCCACAAAAAGGAATAAAATGGTAAAAATTTGGTAAGGCCGAATTAATATATATCAGTTTTATTGAGCCAAGTGTCTCATCCATAAGTTAGTACACTGCAGCATTCACAGGCTTTTCAATAATTGCTGCATGCAACGTTTTGTGATCTGACTTCAGGATCTCTTTTGTACAATAACTGAAGTACTGGATGCCAGAAATGATACAATAGAAATCTCTTAAATAATTTTTGGCATTATCACATCCCTTCTACTACTACCCTACAAACCGTATAAACTATTAAACCGTGTATATGGTATCAAGGTCTTAGAAGACTTAGAATATGACTTCAAATGTAGTCATGCTCAAAAGTTTTGAAGTTTTGAGATTAACAGAAATTTTAGTTTTAAAAATGTTTGCTGCTTTGGTGTTGTATACGTATTTTAGTCAAATGTTATTATATATACTGAAATACAGTTATAAGCATTTCTTCAATTGTACAATTTTTATTGACAAATGTATCAGGTTTATGCAAATGCTCAATATTTACAGTGCTGATGCTTAGTTTTCAAGTCTATTCTCCCTGGCATGTTGGATATCAGCGTCTAGTCCAAGTGCTTGGAGTTTATCACAATTCTGTTTTTTTTTGTTTTTAGGGATGAGCGCATGTATTCACCACTATTCGGTATCCGGCGGATAATAGGGTATTCGAGGTATTCGCTATCCGACGGCTAATATGGAATTCGCTCCGATACTTTCATTTTAATTTCTGGACTTCCTGGCGCCTTTTTCCAGCCAATGAACACATCTGACGTTGCTTGCCCTCACAGTAACGACGCAGCCATCTTTGTTGTGGTGTTACTGTGATTGGCTTGGCCGCACAGCGTCATAGGGGCTATGTAAGTGAAACGCCTGCGCCGGGGCCTGCAGGGATGGCACGGTCACCGGGCCGGTCGTACTTGGGGTCAGGCTGTGAGTGGCCCGACACGGCTTCTGTGACCCCGGCGGGTTTCAATAAAGGCAAAGTCCGACAGATAATTCGTTGTGACAAGGGGAAAGGAAGGAGGGTGACGGGGTTCCTGGGGAGCACGCCATCGGTCGCAGCGACCTCTGCCACAGCTGTCCCCCAGGAAACGGTATCGGTCGGGGATGGGGTGCTAGCAGTGCCACCCGTGGTATGCGGCCAGGTGTACAGCCACCGCTGCACAGTCTCTCTCCGGGGCAGGGACATCGGAGGTACGGGGTGGTAGCATTACTCACACCAGTCACTGAGTGCGGGTTCCAGTTTCTTTTTATTTACAGTCTGTTCCACATTGCACCCGGGTGCTGGTCCTCGCTGCCTGTAGCCTCTGGTCGTTCCCGGGCAGGTAGGATGAAGGGTCCGGTGAGCTGTTCTGGGGTCTCTCTATTTCGTGTGCGTTAGTGCCGTCCCCATGGCATAGAGCTTCTTGGGGCCTCGTCGCCTCTCTGTCCCTCTCTTGTCCGGTAGCGTAGTATAGGACCACCACCAGGTACAACATTCTAAAGGATACCCAGTCCTCGGCTCCATCCCCTTCATCAAGATGTTATTAGCCCTGGTCTCTTGACATCTCCTCAGCAGGAGCTGTTCTCCTCAGGTCTGCACTCTGTCGCAGCCTCTATCATTCTGCTAGACTTCCTGTCTGCCCTGCACTGTACTCATTCCTCACTCAGACCCCCTCCGCTTGGGTTGTCATGGGGACCTGCCCGTGTGAAGCCACCTGCTCATTAAGTAGACAGGAGGAGTCATGAGGCTCAAACTACATACTGCAAAAGCTATTAACTCCTTTCTGTCAGTGTGATGTGTGTGTGTGGACTCCACTCCTCCTGCCCAGGAAAAATGGAGGTAATATTTAATACCCTGTAGCGACCCAGCTGCAGGGGTGTTACATAAGGCTGCCACCATTTTGTGTGCACGCATTCATTCTGGAGCTGCCGGTGTAGCTAGACTGTGCTGTGTGCGGTACAGCATTTTTCCAGCCAACTAATACTAGTCCTTCTAAGGGCTGAAGCTATTTAGAATTAGCTGTTAGCGACTGTGTAAATAATAGAAACAGGTATAGGTACAGTGCAGTTCATTCTATGAGATAGTGTTCCTGCTGCAGAATGCAAAATAATCCTTATAAGAGCTGAAGAAAGTGTCCACTGTGTGCTAGCAGCTGTGTAAATCATAGAACTGCTGTAAAAAAAATGAAAAAAAATCCTCTTATTAGTGCTGCATACAGTCTGTTACTGCAGTGTGTGATATAGGGACTAGAGATGAGCGAACCGGTCCCGGTTCGGCTCGAGGTCGGTTCGCCGAACGGAGGTCCCGTTCGAGTTCGGTTCGTCGAACGTTCGACGAACCGAACTCGAACCGCATAGGAAACAATGGCAGGCATTCACAAACACATAAAAACACCTAGAAAACACCCTCAAAGGTGTCAAAAAGGTGACAAAAAACTCACAACACAACACAAACACATGGGAAACTGACAAGGACATATACTCATGCGAAAACAAAACAGCTGGACAAGGAAAAAGAGGAGGACACACAGATATATGAGTATATGCAAGGAAACATCGATTCCATTATTGTGCAACTTGAGCCCTGCTCATTTTAGGCTTCCAATCTTGATAAATTGCCTGAGCTCGCCACGTACGCCTTGGGGATCTTGTCGTGTCCTGCAGCCAGCGTTCTCTCGGAACCTGTCTTCAGTGCTGCTGGGGGTCTGCTGGCAGATAAGCACACGTGTCTGTCCACTGACAATGTGGACATGGCTCTCAGAGGACTTTTCTTCCCCTGGGTCAGCCAGGGGAGGCAAAAGGCACGCGTATTTTTGAGAGTGCTTCATGCAAAGCATTTTTTTCATCTTGAAAATTGGGTCAACTGATGCCAGTCAAGTGGGGTGTGTGTGGCCCAATTAGTGGCAACGAGGGAGACTGTGGTTGGAGTCCCCTCGCTGTGTTTCTAAAAGAACCAAGATGAACAAGTCATGGCTCTCAGACGACTTTTCTTCCCCTGGGTCAGCCAGGGGACGGGAAAGGCACACGTATTTTTGAGAGTGCTTCATGCAAAGCATCTTTTTCATCTTGAAAATTGGGTCAACTGATGCCAGCCAAGTGGGGTGTGTGTGGCCCAATTAGTGGCAACGAGGGAGACTGTGGTTGGAGTCCCCTCGCTGTGTTTCTAAAAGAACCAAGATGAACAAGTCATGGCTCTCAGAGGACTTTTCTTCCCCTGGGTCAGCCAGGGGACGGGAAAGGCACGCGTATTTTTGAGAGTGCTTCATGCAAAGCATCTTTTTCATCTTGAAAATTGGGTCAACTGATGCCAGTCAATTGTGGTGTGTGTGGCCCAATTAGTGGCAACGAGGGAGACTGTGGTTGGAGTCCCCTCGCTGTGTTTCTAAAAGAACCAAGATGAACAAGTCATGGCTCTCAGAGGACTTTTCTTCCCCTGGGTCAGCCAGGGGACGGGAAAGGCACGCGTATTTTTGAGAGTGCTTCATGCAAAGCATTTTTTTCATCTTGAAAATTGGGTCAATTGATGCCAGTCAAGTGGGTTGTGTGTGGCCCAATTAGTGGCAACGAGGGAGACTGTGGTTGGAGTCCCCTCGCTGTGTTTCTAAAACAACCAAGATGAAAAAGTCATGGCTCTCAGAGGACTTTTCTTCCCCTGGGTCAGCCAGGGGAGGCGAAAGGCACGCGTATTTTTGAGAGTGCTTCATGCAAAGCATCTTTTTCATCTTGAAAATTGGGTCAACTGATGCCAGTCAAGTGGGGTGTGTGTGGCCCAATTAGTGGCAACGAGGGAGACTGTGGTTGGAGTCCCCTCGCTGTGTTTCTAAAAGAACCAAGATGAACAAGTCATGGCTCTCAGAGGACTTTTCTTCCCCTGGGTCAGCCAGGGGACGGGAAAGGCACGCGTATTTTTGAGAGTGCTTCATGCAAAGCATCTTTTTCATCTTGAAAATTGGGTCAACTGATGCCAGTCAAGTGGGGTGTGTGTGGCCCAATTAGTGGCAACGAGGGAGACTGTGGTTGGAGTCCCCTCGCTGTGTTTCTAAAAGAACCAAGATGAACAAGTCATGGCTCTCAGAGGACTTTTCTTCCCCTGGGTCAGCCAGGGGACGGGAAAGGCACGCGTATTTTTGAGAGTGCTTCATGCAAAGCATCTTTTTCATCTTGAAAATTGGGTCAACTGATGCCAGTCAATTGGGGTGTGTGTGGCCCAATTAGTGGCAACGAGGGAGACTGTGGTTGGAGTCCCCTCGCTGTGTTTCTAAAAGAACCAAGATGAAAAAGTCATGGCTCTCAGAGGACTTTTCTTCCCCTGGGTCAGCCAGGGGACGGGAAAGGCACGCGTATTTTTGAGAGTGCTTCATGCAAAGCATTTTTTTCATCTTGAAAATTGGGTCAATTGATGCCAGTCAAGTGGGTTGTGTGTGGCCCAATTAGTGGCAACGAGGGAGACTGTGGTTGGAGTCCCCTCGCTGTGTTTCTAAAAGAACCAAGATGAACAAGTCATGGCTCTCAGAGGACTTTTCTTCCCCTGGGTCAGCCAGGGGAGGCGAAAGGCACGCGTATTTTTGAGAGTGCTTCATGCAAAGCATCTTTTTCATCTTGAAAATTGGGTCAACTGATGCCAGTCAAGTGGGGTGTGTGTGGCCCAATTAGTGGCAACGAGGGAGACTGTGGTTGGAGTCCCCTCGCTATGTTTTACATGATTTTCGAAGGGCATGACATGCCTACGAGTTTGAGTTTCATCATCTGCAACTTGTTGGCAACAGAAAGGCTGCCTTTACACCCTTTTGAGACCGAGGATTTTCGAGACCTTATGCCCATTGCAGTGCCCCAAGAGCCGATGGCCAGTCGTCACTCCTTCTCCAAGAAAGGCGTGCCCGCGCTACCACAGTAGGTCGCACACAACCTCACCAATTCCTTGAGAAACTCTGTGTGTGACAGGGTGCATTTCAACACAGATACTTGGACCAGTAAGCATGGACAGGGGAGTTACATGTTGCTGACTGGGCACTGGGTAACTATGGTGAGAGATGGAGAAGGGTTTGCTGTACAAGTCTTGCCGTCCCCACGACTTGTGTGTCAATCCTTCCTCTGTATGTACAAGTTCCTCCACTGCTTCTGCCTCCTCAACCTCGTGTGGGTCCTCCACCTCGGCCCAAACCCTGTGTGGTCAGGCCACCCTTCCTTGTAACTGCGCCCAAGGAATCCCACACACCTCCTTACTATGCTGGCAGCAGAGCTCAAGGCCATCAGGCGGTCAAATGTTTACTTTGAAATGTAGGGGAAATGTGAGACACCGCTGAGGAATTGTGGACGGTTAGCTCTGGAGAGTGAGACCGAGTTTCATCAATGGTTGTCTACAGTCAACCAGCAGTCAGGGAAGGTCGGGTGCGACAATGATGCAAACCAGTCTGCGACTCTTCTTCAGGGCATTGTGACACACGTGCCTTGTATGGCTCACGTGTTGAACCTGGTTGTCCAGCAATTTTTAAAATACCATCCCGGCCTACATGGCCTTGTGCAGCGGGCACGCTGCTGTGTGCTCACTTTCATCCTTCGCACCCAGCAGCTCAACAACTGTCATCGCTCCGGAAGTCTTAGGGTCTGGCGGTTAAACGCCGGAAATGCGATGTTCCGACAAGCAGGAATTGGAATCTGCACATGTTGCAGCGTGTGTGGCAGCACCGCAGAGCCCTGCTGAAATACGGTATGACGTATACCCTGGGCTAACTTGATCCAGAGGTGGTGCAGATCACGCTGCTGGAGTGGTGTCAGATCAAGGACCTATGCACCCTTCTACACATTTTACAAATGTCGACGAAGATGTTTAGCACTGGCAATGCCATTCTCAGCGTGACAATTCTGGTCCTCTACATGATGGAGCACACTGTAAGCATTATTCGGAGTCAGGTATTGGTCCAAGAGGAAGTTAAGGAAGTACAGGAGGAGTCATATGCAGAAGGGATAATAAGATCTACAAGGTCCATACGGTAAGCGGCACCTAGGCAGCAGTTATGGTGGGGGATAGGGATTAACAAGAGCGCATAGTATCAGCAAAAATTGTTGAGGAAGGTGCAGGAGCCATGAAGAAATGGAGGACGAACTTGCGATGGGCATGGAAGACTCAGCAGATGAGTGAGAGCTTGCTCACATTTCGGTTGTGCGAGGTTGGGGGGAGAGGGCAGAGGAAGGAGGCACGATTCTCACCTCTCTGCCACCAACACACCAAGGACTTGGTCCTCCTGGATGCACAAGACACATGAGCGCCTTCTTGCTGCACTACCTACAACATGACCCTCGGATTGCAGGAATTCGAAGTAATGCTAACTACTGGGTTGCCACACTGTTAGATCCCCGGTACAAGACAAAATTTGGCGAAATAATTCCTGCCATATAAAGGGACGCACGTGTACAGGAGTATCTCCAGAAGGTGTTACGCAATCTTCGATCTGCTTTTCCACTAAACACCAGTGCTGCACAGAGTGAATCTCAACACTTTGTCATGGATAGGAGGAAATGGTCTTTTACTTGTCCACATCTGAGGGACCGAGGGCTGGCTGTTGTGCTGAGATGCCATTGAGTACGGTGTCCCTGCAGAGTTGCACTTTTGGTCATATACAAAATGAGTTGAAAAAGGACAGATGCGGGTGAAAAGGGGAACAGGTGTGTTGGAAAGGGGAAAAAGTTTTGGCCCGTGGGTTTGGTGGTTAAGCAAAAGTAACATTTGATGAAGAAACACCATCTGTTACGGTGGGACTGGCAGATTTGGATAAGGTGGTATATACTATGTTACCACTATATAACAAAAATTAATAAGAAAAGAAAGAGAAAGGTATATATCCCCATCAGCAGTCAGTGTCCACCGTGCTCCCAGATGGAAAAGGAGAGGTTGGCAACTGGAAGGTTCGGTGGAGGATACAGAGCTGTGTGGCTATGAAACTAATAGTAGCCTGAACCAAGTTAGACGCCACTCGGATCTTGAGACTTGGAGCCCTGTTACTGTAACAGGGTCCACACGCCCACCCAGCCCAGGAACTCCCTGTTAACATCACAGGGGCCATTCAGGACGCTGACCGTGTGCATTGGGGCCACACCTGTAAACAGCAGGTGCATCAGCAGCAGCAGGCCTGTTAATGCCACTGGGCTGCACAAGCAGGACTTGTAGGACAGGAGCTGGTCTTAACCGTTCTGCGTTACCAACTGTGGTGGCGGCCTGCATCGACGCGCTATCCCTGCCTACCTCTGGCCTAAAGCCGCAATGGGTTCAACACATGGAGGTGTGCTCTTTCGGAGCATAATAGAAGACTGAGCACCTCCTTGTTGTCTCCAGCCCCTTTTATAACCTGGGTCCGCCACAAACCAGGGTGGACCACAATGCACCTCCTGGAGACAAAAGCAGAGTGATACGTCATGAGTGGCATAACTAGCGTCCTATTTGGAACCGCAACTTCAATGATGACCTCATGGCTGTCATGACCCAAACACCTCACCAGTAGTGATGAGCGAGTACTAAAAAGCTCGGGTGCTCGAGGCTCGGGCCGAGCATCCCAAGATACTCGTGTACTCGGCCCGAGCACCGAGTCCAATGTTATCCTATGGGAGACCCGAGTATTTTTGTGAAATGACCCCCCGGCAGCATGTAGAAATCCTAAAAATGGCACAAAAGTCTCAGAAGAGTGCTCAAATGACATGGCAACAGCATGGGGAAGACCCCTTGAAGCATTTATCACTCAAAAGTCACAGCTGTGAACAATTTTGTCCACGTTTTACGCCATTTTTACGGACTCACCAGAAAACCTTCCAAAATGACACCAAAATGAATTTTCATGGCGGAAATGTTAAGGGAACATACCCAATAGTGAGATAGAGCTAATGTATGTTACTTTTTGAGATCAATACATGAAAGATTTTACGTAAAACATTGTGTGGCACTCCGATGTCCCTGAGAAGAGACGTACATAAAGGCCTCTGAGTCTAATGTGCCCATTTTGAGGAAGTGAGTCTTTGTAGTATTTTCCTTTGCCAGGGCAGTCCAAAATTGTGAGGTTCACCAATGCCCCTGCATACAGACGTGCATGAGGGCCTCAAAACATTAAGTGTCCATTGTCAGGAAGTGGGTGTATTATGGTATAGCCCTTTGGCAGGGCAGCCAAAAATTGGGAGGCTCCACGTTGTCCCTGGATAGAGACGTGCATGAGGGCCTCAAAACATTAAGTGTCCATTGTCAGGAAGTGGGTGTATTATAGTATAGCCCTTTGGCAGGGCAGCCAAAAATTGGGAGGCTCCACGTTGTCCCTGGATAGAGACGTGCATGAGGGCCTCAAAACATTAAGTGTCCATTGTCAGGAAGTGGGTGTATTATAGTATAGCCCTTTGGCAGGGCAGCCAAAAATTGGGAGGCTCCACGTTGTCCCTGGATAGAGACGTGCATGAGGGCCTCAAAACATTAAGTGTCCATTGTCAGGAAGTGGGTGTATTATAGTATAGCCCTTTGGCAGGGCAGCCAAAAATTGGGAGGCTCCACGTTGTCCCTGGATAGAGACGTGCATGAGGGCCTCAAAACATTAAGTGTCCATTGTCAGGAAGTGGGTGTATTATAGTATAGCCCTTTGGCAGGGCAGCCAAAAATTGGGAGGCTCCACGTTGTCCCTGGATAGAGACGTGCATGAGGGCCTCAAAACATTAAGTGTCCATTGTCAGGAAGTGGGTGTATTATAG
The DNA here is from genome assembly GCF_048569485.1 of Anomaloglossus baeobatrachus. Classification (NCBI taxonomy): domain Eukaryota; kingdom Metazoa; phylum Chordata; class Amphibia; order Anura; family Aromobatidae; genus Anomaloglossus; species Anomaloglossus baeobatrachus. The sequence goes on from NC_134355.1 coordinate 369,858,055, forward strand.
TATAGCCCTTTGGCAGGGCAGCCAAAAATTGGGAGGCTCCACGTTGTCCCTGGATAGAGACGTGCATGAGGGCCTCAAAACATTAAGTGTCCATTGTCAGGAAGTGGGTGTATTATAGTATAGCCCTTTGGCAGGGCAGCCAAAAATTGGGAGGCTCCACGTTGTCCCTGGATAGAGACGTGCATGAGGGCCTCAAAACATTAAGTGTCCATTGTCAGGAAGTGGGTGTATTATAGTATAGCCCTTTGGCAGGGCAGCCAAAAATTGGGAGGCTCCACGTTGTCCCTGGATAGAGACGTGCATGAGGGCCTCAAAACATTAAGTGTCCATTGTCAGGAAGTGGGTGTATTATAGTATAGCCCTTTGGCAGGGCAGCCAAAAATTGGGAGGCTCCACGTTGTCCCTGGATAGAGACGTGCATGAGGGCCTCAAAACATTAAGTGTCCATTGTCAGGAAGTGGGTGTATTATAGTATAGCCCTTTGGCAGGGCAGCCAAAAATTGGGAGGCTCCACGTTGTCCCTGGATAGAGACGTGCATGAGGGCCTCAAAACATTAAGTGTCCATTGTCAGGAAGTGGGTGTATTATAGTATAGCCCTTTGGCAGGGCAGCCAAAAATTGGGAGGCTCCACGTTGTCCCTGGATAGAGACGTGCATGAGGGCCTCAAAACATTAAGTGTCCATTGTCAGGAAGTGGGTGTATTATAGTATAGCCCTTTGGCAGGGCAGCCAAAAATTGGGAGGCTCCACGTTGTCCCTGGATAGAGACGTGCATGAGGACCTCAAAACATTAAGTGTCCATTGTCAGGAAGTGGGTGTATTATAGTATAGCCCTTTGGCAGGGCAGCCAAAAATTGGGAGGCTCCACGTTGTCCCTGGATAGAGACGTGCATGAGGGCCTCAAAACATTAAGTGTCCATTGTCAGGAAGTGGGTGTATTATAGTATAGCCCTTTGGCAGGGCAGCCAAAAATTGGGAGGCTCCACGTTGTCCCTGGATAGAGACATGCATGAGGGCCTCAAAACATTAAGTGTCCATTGTCAGGAAGTGGGTGTATTATAGTATAGCCCTTTGGCAGGGCAGCCAAAAATTGAGAGGCTCCACGTTGTCCCTGGATAGAGACGTGCATGAGGGCCTCAAAACATTGTTCCCATTGCAAAGGAGCGGGTCTCCTGTCGTTGTAATGTCCATTCTGCAAAGAATGGGCGAAAAAATTTAACACTGGGGGTATACCTGAAACAAAGGCCTAACTATTGTAACGGTCATCATGGTGGCGCATGAGGAGAAGGAGGAGCAGTCCAGCGATTATCCAAAGTCCAGAAGTGTGTACCCATGGGTGACTGGAGGTACATGGCAAATTCCCGTTACAAACTTTAAATTCCGCTCTCATTTGCTGGTGGTGTGGTGAAGTCTGGCCCAATCCAACCCTTGTTCATCTTGATCAGAGTCAGCCTGTCAGCATTTTCAGTTGACAGGCGGGTGCGTTTATCTGTAATGATTCCACCTGCGGCACTAAAAACACGCTCTGACAAAACGCTAGCGGCAGGGCAGGCCAGGACTTCCAAGGCGTAGAGAGCCAATTCATGCCACGTGTCCACCTTGGATACCCAATAATTGTAAGGCACAGAGGAATGTCGGAGTACAGTTGTTCGATCTGCAAGCTACTCCTTGAGCATCTGGGCAAACTTAGGATTTCTTGTGGCACTACCCCGCACCTCAGGGGCTGTGGTACGTGAGGGGCTGAGAAAACTGTCCCACATCTTAAAGACTGTTCCCCTACCTCTGGCGGATTGGACTTGTGCCTCTCTCGGCTGTACGCCTTGGTTGTCCACTGATTCCTGACCTATGCCCCTAGCGTTTTGTGAGGGGAATGCTTTGCCTACTTCCGTGACTATGGCCTTCCGGAACTGCTGCATTTTGGTTGACCTCTCCGCCTCGGGAATAAGAGACATAAAGTTCTCCTTGTAGCGTGGGTCTAACAGTGTTACCAACCAGTAAAGATTGTCGGCCAAGATGTTCTTAACGCGAGGGTCACGAGACAGGCAGCTTACCATAAAGTCAGCCATGTGCGCCAGACTCTTAACAGCCAGGACTTCAGTAGCCTGACCAACACGATAACTGAACATGCTGTCCTCCCTCTCCTCCTCCTCCTCCTCATCTACCCTGTCCTCTGGCCAGCCACGCAGAACCGAGGATATGACTGGTGTGCATGTCATATCCTCAATTTGGCCGGAGAGTTGCTCCATGTCTTCATCCCCCTCCTCGTCATAGTCCTCCACTGCACGTTGTGATGAGACGAGGCTGGACTGTGTGTTATCACCCACACCCACTACTGTTTCTTGCTGCAACTCATCGCGCTCCGCCTGCAATGCATCATGTTTGTTTTTGAGCAGAGACCGTTTTAGAAGGCAGAGTAGCAGTATGGTGACGCTAATAATGGCGTCATCACCACTCACCATCTTGGTGGAGTCCTCAAAGTTTTGGAGGATGGTACATAGGTCGGACATCCATCTCCACTCCTCAGGTGTTATGTGTGGAGTTTGACCCATTTCCCGACGGCTTAGGTGATGCAGGTACTCAACAACTGCCCTCTTCTGCTCACATATCCTGACCAACATGTGCAGAGTTGAATTCCAACGCGTGGGGACATCACACACCAGTCTGTGAGCCGGAAGATGCAAACGGCGCTGAAAGCCGGCAAGGCCGGCTGAAGCAGTAGGTGACTTTCGAAAATGTGCAGACAGGCGGCGAACTTTTACCAGCAGATCAGACAGCTCTGGGTATGACTTTAGAAACTGCTGAACTGTGAGGTTGAGCACATGGGCCACGCATGGAACATGTGTCAGCTGGCCTCGCCTCAAAGCCGCCACCAGGTTCCGGCCATTGTCACACACGACCTTTCCTGGCTTTAGGTTCAGAGGTGTGAGCCAGTGATCTGCCTGCTGTTTCAGAGCTGTCCACACCTCTTCTGCATTGTGGGGTTTGTCACCTATGCAGATTAGCTTCAGCACAGCCTGTTGCCGCTTCGCCGAGGCAGTGCTGCAGTGCTTCCAGCTTGGGACTGGTGTGGAGGGTAAAGTCGATGAGGATGCGCAGGAGGAGGAGGAGGCTGAAGAGCATGACATTCCGGAGCTGTAGAGTGTGGGTGAAACCCTGACTCAGGTAGGGCCAGCAATCCTTGGTGTGGGAAGGACGTGTTCCGTCCCTCGCTCAGACTGGGTCCCAGCTTCCACAATATTAACCCAGTGTGCCGTCAACGAGATGTAGCGGCCTTGCCCACAAGCACTTGTCCACGTGTCTGTGGTTAGGTGGACTTTGGGTGAAACAGCGTTGTTCAGGGCACGTGTGATGTTTTGTGACACGTGGTTATGCAACGCGGGGACGGCACACCGGGAGAAATAGTGGCGGCTGGGGACCGAGTAACGTGGGACAGCTGCCGCCATCAGGTCGCGGAATGCTTCTGTCTCCACCAGCCTAAAAGGCAACATTTCCAGCGCAAGCAGTCGCGAAATGTTAGCATTTAGAACTGTGGCATGTGGGGCGTTGGCAGTGTATTTGCGCCTGCGTTCAAAGGTTTGCTGAATGGATAACTGAACGCTGCGCTGGGACAAGGACGTGCTTGATGATGGTGTTATTTCTGCGTAGGCAACTGCAGGTGCAGGACCGGAGGAGGCTTGTTCGCAGGCAGCATGGACAGGGGATTGGCTCGCATGCACAACCAGCGAAGACGTAGCAGTGACATCAGCAAGCACTGCTCCTCGACTCTGTTGTACTTCCCACAAAGTCGGTTGCTTGGCTGACATGTGCCTGATCATGCTGGTGGTGGTCAGGCTGCTAGTTTTGGTACCCCTGCTGATGCTGGCACGGCAGGTGTTGCAAATGGCCTTTTTAGGATCATCTGGAGCCAACTTAAAAAACTGCCAGACTCGGGAAGACCTAACATTTGTACAGGCACCTTGTGTCATGTTGTTGTTCCGGGGAACGGTTGCCTGACTTCTGCCTGGAGCCACCACCCTGCTTCTTACTGCCTGTTGGGATGCTACGCCTCCCTCCCCCTGTGCACTGCTGTCCTCGCTCTGCATATCCTCCTGCCAGGTTGGGTCAGTTACTGGATCATCCACCACGTCGTCTTCCTCTTCCGCACCCTGCTCCTCCTCCTGACTTCCTGACAATTGTGTCTCATCATCGTCCACCCCTTGTTGAGACACGTTGCCAACTTCGTGAGAACGTGGCTGCTCAAATATTTGGGCATCTGTACATACGATCTCCTCATGACCCACTTCAACATGAGCTGGCGAGAAGCCAGAATGTGCGAATTGAAACGTGAACAGCTCTTCCGAGTGTCCAAGTGTGGGATCATTAATGTCCGAGGACGTGTACTCAGCCTTGTGGTAGGAAGGAGGATCAGGTTCTGAAATGTGCGGTGCAGTATCACGGCTACTGACACTTGACCGTGTGGAAGACAGAGTGTTTGTGGTGGTGCCAATCTGACTGGAAGCATTATCCGCTATCCAACTAACAACCTGTTGACACTGGTCTTGGTTCAAGAGCGGTGTACTGCTGTGGTCCCCAAGAATTTGGGACAGGACGTGCGAGCGACTAGATGTGGCCCTTTGTTGTGGCGAAATTAGAGCTTGCCCACGACCTCGGCCTCTGCCTGCACCACCATCACGTCCACTTCCTTGTTCCTTGCCAACGCCCTTGCGCATTTTGCAATGCTGTGCTGACGTGTATTCACTAGACTTGTGCGTTATATCCAAGTTTGTGCAAAGCGTGCACCTGTACGCTGCCACCGACAGGCACACATGTGCGGTTTTTAAATGCAAGCACGGACACACTAAGAACCTAACAGGTTTTTAGGAGCAAAAATTAATGAGAACTCTGACACTATCTGGACTGTTTTAGACTGTGTACACCAGCCCCAGATATGATGAAGGCTGGTATACGGTCACCACTAGGAATGGCTATATACCCTGCCTGCCTGCCTGCCTGCCTGTATACTGCTACAATAGTCCTGACAAGGACTCTTCTGGTCACTAGCCTGTATTCTGACCTGGCTATACCCTGCCTGTATACAGCAACAATAGTCCTGAGAAGGACTCTGCTACTGTACTCTGACCTGGCTATACCCTGCCTGCCTGTATACAACTAGAATAGTCCTGAGAAGGACTTTTGGTCACACTGTTTGCAGCCCTGCTACGGAAATAGCTATAAAGGGCCGCAAACCTTTCCCTGAAGCAGCGAAACTCTCCCTGCACTGACTGTCTGGATGGCTGTGAGCAGAGCACAGCGCGCTCGCCGGTATAAATGCTCGGTCACGCTGTGCGGGCCGGCCAATCACTGCAATTCCACAACTAACAGGGCTGTGGCATTGCAGTGGTCTGCCAGCCAATCCCTGCATGAGGGCTGGCTCTCAAAAGAGCGCCAACATGCAGGGATGAAGACCACGAGTACAGCACGAGTATCGCGAGATTACTCGGTCCCCGCCGAGTAGCCCGAGTACAGTGATACTCGTGCGAGTACCGAGTAGTAACAAGCATGCTCGCTCATCACTACTCACCAGTCATCGTCTGACCATCAATAATGAGGTGACAAGTCATAGGGGCGGGCCTCTGCAAGCCATTTGGGAGTGGCCTGGTCACATCGTCAGTACACCTGATGCCCTGTGGTCTAAATGGGCCCCCCACATCAGGGGCAGGGCCAAAGAGTTCATTACCGGACCTAGTTTCTGATGCAGTAAGTGCCTGACCATGGTCAGTTGCATGAAATACAGTCTCTGAAAAAAGACTATCAGCTTTAGCATGGTGTCTAGGCACAACACAGGACTTAGACCCGGCACGGAGTGCAAGTACCTGTGCAAAGAGGCTTTTCGCACTAAGTGTGGGAGCATGCGCTGTAGCCCGAAATGAAGACTTAGCCTCAGGAATGGCACAGTCAGGCTGAGCATACTCACTAGGCGAAACACTGGAGTTAGGCTGCGGCTGGGGTAAATCGGCACACGCATGCGCACTAGCTGCCTCTCCACACTTAGATGTGGAGGAGAAAGCAGCCAGCTGGACAACCCGAGGCACAGGCCTAAATGGCAGCTGATGCCTGGGCGCAACTGAAACCGCAGCAGGCTGCTTGCGTTTAAGGCGTCACCATTTTGTAACAACAAATAACATCAAAAAGAACAGGTGTACTTCTTCCCATGGATAATCTGATATGATCCCTTTTTTCATGGACACGACCATCGCTAACAAATGTAGATGAGGCCAAATCAGCAGCTGCTTCAATGGATCTGAATTGCTCCATAAAGTGGCCTCTCCTCCACCCCAATTTCAAGATCCCAAATACTCCATTCCTCTGTGGTGTCAATCCAATCGCACTTGCTTCCTAACAGCTCTCAAGTTTCCACCAGCCCTGCTGAGTATGGGGTGACAGAGATGGTTGAGTTTGCATAGCTGTTCAGTCGCACTATAGCCTGGGAATCAGAGGTCTGCTCCAAAGCTGCAATGAGTACAGACAAGGAAGTTATTATTTTTATTATTATTGATTTATAGAGCACCATTGATTCCATGGTGCTGTACATGAGAAGGGGGTTACATACAGAATACATATACAAGTAACTATAGACAGACTGGTACAGAGGGAAGAGGGCCCTGCCCTTGCGGGATTACATTCTAAAGGATTTTTGGGAGGAGACAGTAGGAGTTGTTTAGGTTGAGCGTCAAGTACGTATGGTGGTGGTGTCATTGAAGGTTATAGTCATTTCTGAACAGATGAGTTTTCAGATTCAGTTTGAAGCTTGCGTGTGTAGCATATAATCTAATGTGTTGAGGTAGCGAGTTCCATGAGACAGGGGAAATGATCTGCGCAGATAGCCTGAAGCTTTGTGACTGGGATCCAGGCCCCGATGAAGAAGGTGCTGTGCCTAATCTACACCCTCATTTCCAAAAATTAAATCCTCCTGGTGGAGACAATGGGGAACATGATGAGGAGCACAGATACCTGATTGGAAGGACAACTTTACTATTCGGTCAGGGCAGGAAGAGGTTGTCTCGGAGGACTCAGGACGAGGGGAATGAAAACACACAGGGTTATTGATGAGGTTGGAGACAACACTTACTGTGAAACCAAAGTCAGCCAGTCGATGAGGTCAGCAGAGGAGGTGGAGGAGGATGCTACTGACGACGAGGTTACGTTGCGTCTTCCTGGCCAGAGACAAAGTACTGGAAGCACGTCAACAACTGAATCCTGGACCACAACTTTGACTCTGAGCAGATGTCGTGTTGGCTATGCAGGTCACATGGGCTGTAAGCCTTTCCTAGCCTGTGAATTTTTGGACATCGCAAAGGATCACCAAAGTCATGTAATCTGTACGATTTGTCAACAATCTGTAAGTAGAAGGCAAAAACTCACACTTTTGAGTACTTCCTCCATGAAGTATCACATGGATATGAATTGACAGCGTGAAGGTGTATTGCTCAGCTTTAGCAACTGTCAACGCAATATGCTTATTTGCCGTTCATTGCATGCATTGTTGCAGACTACACACAAGGGGCTGCTGTTTTTTTGGATCTGCCTTTGGTCACTATAGCAATATAAAATTGCTCTTCGGGTGTGGACTTGGAGATGCTGTCTATGAACAGAAGGAAAAGCTAAAGGTGTGTGTTACAGCAAGGAGCCACCGCGGAAACACTTCGTTCAATTGTGAGGGGAGTTGTGTTGTACTTTGATGATGAGCACTGTAACGTCAGTGAGCAGCATCCTGTGCCACAGACCAACATTCTTACGGTGCTGTCTATACTGTTTACCGTGAGAGGAGCGTAAAGTCTGTATTTCTGGCAACTGGACATCACAGTACCCGGGTACGGTAGGCTGTGCCCAGACAATAATGCGGGCACGCAACACTTTGTTTTATTAGCAAAACACATATCTGTTCTGGGTAGGCCGACTATATAGACAATAAGACTTGCTGCCTCTGCCCTGTCAAATTGTCACGTACAGTTTAAATCATAGAGGGACAGCAACACATGTTTGCATTGACTGTTGCTTTTCAAGATTTCCATGACTGTGTTGCAGAGCTGTGTGGTTTGCATTCACACTGTTATCATCTGCAATATCTGTGAGGCTTCAGCTAACAAGGGTATTCGGGGGGGGTCATGTGTTTTGTCTATGTTTAGGTAGATAACTTGTAAGCTCTTGTGATGCGCCACTGGTAAGTCGTGTTCGCACACACACACGCACAAACACACAATTACTGCTACACAGAGGGATTAGCAGGTAGTAGGCAACAGAATAGATTGTTCAATTATTTTAATTGAATGCATGGTTCTTATTGTTTGTTTTGGTAAAGTTAAACAATCATTTATCAACCCAACTGCCTAGAGTCCTTTTCCTTTTGCCTGGTTTTGCTGCATACTGGGGAGCCCACCCTGTACACGACTTAAAATGAGCATAAGTCGCAATGTGAATTTCACTGTGCTACAATGCGGCCTAGCGTGCCTGTGCAACCACCGCCTGCCCCATCAAGTGCATCTGCGTGCTCTTCATCCTCTGTGACTGTGGGGACAGCAGTCACACATGGTTTTTCACACTGAACTTCCACTCCTTAACCCGCAACAGGGAGTGTGATTGGCAGGTCATCACTTGTGTTGGAAGTGGAAACAGAACGTATTGTTGAGCTGTCAGACATCGAGAGAACCATCATTGGATGCAGGCTACATTATATCCACGCCTGCACCTTCGTCACAGATTGCCTGGACTACCTGCAGTTAATAATTGCATTCCAGAAATGGAAAGGAGTGTAGAATGCACATGTGTTGTACCTTGCTTGGCAGCAAAGGAACACTAACTTAGTATTCCAGACAATTTTCGGAAGGCAGAAAAAGAGTCAGCTCTTTGTGCAAATTAAATAGCGTGGCAAAAGTGGACAGATGGGTACAGTGGCCGTGTTCTGTGGGTACCAGGACAGTAAAAGAAGCCTCACTTTCTATCCCTCCTAATGATCAAATGCAGCAAGGAATTCCCTGAGTTTGCTATAAAATTAGCATAGCTAAATGTGCAGGAGGGTGTCATGCAGAGGTGCTGCACATAGATTTGCACCAGTGGGGCACTAATGGAATACAACAGCCAGTTCTATGATGCCACTAAATGGCAGTATTTTTTGCTATCATTATAGCTTATTAAAAACAGAGCAGGAGGGTGTCATGCAGAGGTGCTAGAAATAGCTTGGCACCAGTGGGGCACTAATGGAATACAACAGCCACTTCTTGTATGCCACTAAATGGCAGTATTTTTTGCTATCATTATAGCTTATTAAAAACAGAGCAGGAGGGTGTCATGCAGAGGTGCTAGAAATAGCTTGGCACCAGTGGGGCACTAATGGAATACAACAGCCAGTTCTATGATGCCACTAAATGGCAGTATTTTTTGCTATCATTATAGCTTATTAAAAACAGAGCAGGAGGGTGTCATGCAGAGGTGCTAGAAATAGCTTGGCACCAGTGGGGCACTAATGGAATACAACAGCCAGTTCTATGATGCCACTAAATGGCAGTATTTTTTGCTATCATTATAGCTTATTAAAAATAGAGCAGGAGGGTGTCATGCAGAGGTGCTAGAAAAAGCTTGGCACCAGTGGGGCACTAATGGAATACAACAGCCAGTTCTATGATGCCACTAAATGGCAGTATTTTTTGCTATCATTATAGCTTATTAAAAACAGAGCAGGAGGGTGTCATGCAGAGGTGCTAGAAATAGCTTGGCACCAGTGGGGCACTAATGGAATACAACAGCCACTTCTTGTATGCCACTAGGTACACTGAGTGTTTGCTAGTATAATGGCTTAGTTATAATGAGTTGGAGTGTGCAATGCAGGCAGAGGTGCTGCAAATATCTTTGCACTAGTGGGACTATAGCAAAGTCCAATAGCCACGTTTAGGATGCCACTAGGTACACTGAGTGTTTGCTAGTATAATGGCTTAGTAACAATGAGTTTGAGTGTGCAATGCAGGCAGACGTGCTGCAAATATCTTTGCACTAGTGGGACTAGACAAAAGTCCAATAGCCACGTTTAGAATGCCACTAGGTACACTGAGTGTTTGCTAGTATAATGGCTTAGTTATAATGAGTTGGAGTGTGCAATGCAGGCAGAGGTGCTGCAAATATCTTTGCACTAGTGGGACTATAGCAAAGTCCAATAGCCACGTTTAGGATGCCACTAGGTACACTGAGTGTCTGCTAGTATAATGGCTTAGTTATAATGAGTTGGAGTGTGCAATGCAGGCAGAGGTGCTGCAAATATCTTTGCACTAGTGGGACTATAGCAAAGTCCAATAGCCACGTTTAGGATGCCACTAGGTACACTGAGTGTTTGCTAGTATAATGGCTTAGTAACAATGAGTTTGAGTGTGCAATGCAGGCAGACGTGCTGCAAATATCTTTGCACTAGTGGGACTAGACAAAAGTCCAATAGCCACGTTTAGAATGCCACTAGGTACACTGAGTGTTTGCTAGTATAATGGCTTAGTTATAATGAGTTGGAGTGTGCAATGCAGGCAGAGGTGCTGCAAATATCTTTGCACTAGTGGGACTATAGCAAAGTCCAATAGCCACGTTTAGGATGCCACTAGGTACACTGAGTGTCTGCTAGTATAATGGCTTAGTTATAATGAGTTGGAGTGTGCAATGCAGGCAGAGGTGCTGCAAATATCTTTGCACTAGTGGGACTAGACAAAAGTCCAATAGCCACGTTTAGAATGCCACTAGCTGCACTGAGTGTTTGCTAGTATAATGGCTTGGTAACAATGAGTTTGAGTGTGCAATGCAGGCAGAGGTGCTGCAAATATCTTTGCACTAGTGGGACTATAGCAAAGTCCAATAGCCACGTTTAGGATGCCACTAGGTACACTGAGTGTTTGCTAGTATAATGGCTTAGTTATAATGAGTTGGAGTGTGCAATGCAGGCAGACGTGCTGCAAATATCTTTGCACTAGTGGGACTATAGCAAAGTCCAATAGCCACGTTTAGGATGCCACTAGGTACACTTAGTGTTTGCTAGTATAATGGCTTAGTAACAATGAGTTTGAGTGTGCAATGCAGGCAGACGTGCTGCAAATATCTTTGCACTAGTGGGACTAGACAAAAGTCCAATAGCCACGTTTAGAATGCCACTAGGTACACTGAGTGTTTGCTAGTAAAATGGCTTAGTAAAAATGAGTTTGAGTGTGCAATGCAGGCAGACGTGCTGCAAATATCTTTGCACTAGTGGGACTATAGCAAAGTCCAATAGCCACGTTTAGGATGCCACTGGGTACACTGAGTGTTTGCTAGTATAATGGCTTAGTTATAATGAGTTGGAGTGTGCAATGCAGGCAGACGTGCTGCAAATATCTTTGCACTAGTGGGACTAGACAAAAGTCCAATAGCCACGTTTAGAATGCCACTAGGTACACTGAGTGTTTGCTAGTATAATGGCTTAGTAACAATGAGTTTGAGTGTGCAATGCAGGCAGAGGTGCTGCAAATATCTTTGCACTAGTGGGACTATAGCAAAGTCCAATAGCCACGTTTAGGATGCCACTAGGTACACTGAGTGTTTGCTAGTATAATGGCTTAGTTATAATGAGTTGGAGTGTGCAGAGGACAGGAGGGTACAGTGCCAGGATTGTGGGGCTCTGGGTAGAGGAATGGAAGCCTGCCTTTCTATTCCCTCCTAATGGGTAAATGCAGCGACGAAATCCCCGACCTTAGCTACACAGACGCTGTCTCTGTTTTCAGGACCTGTCACCTATGGCTCTGACCCTGCCGGTACGAGCCCTTAAAAGGACTGATAGAAAGTGCTCTCCCTAAGCTGTCCAGCGCTGTGGATGGAGCGCATACAGCTGTATCGGCGATAGGACGGAGCTGCGCCAGTGATGTCTGACACCAAGGACGCAGAAGGCAGATAATGGCGTGCTGGAGGAAAATGTCCGGTTTTATAATGCAGGGACATGTGACATGGACATCCTATCACACATGCCGTTGCTTCTCTGGCTAAAAGTCCACTTAGCTGTGTGTGTGTCTGGGATTGGCTGACATGCTGGCTCGCCCCACAAGACGCGCGCGCTTAGGGAAGGAAGACAAGGAAAAAAAAAAAAAATGGCGATTGCTATTATACAAACAACACTGATCTGAAGGCGCTGTTCCCGCACACTATACACTGAAATTTCATAATAGTGTGAGTCACAGAGTGACTTACACTATTACAGCGGAAAGCCAGCTAGGAATTAGCTGTTTTTTGCTGCTAGAACCGTTCTCGAACGTTTCTAGAACTATCGAGCTTTTGCAAAAAGCTCGAGTTCTAGTTCGATCTAGAACAGGCCCCAAAATCACTCGAGCCTAGAACTGGAGAACCTCGAACCTTGAACCGTGCTCAACTCTAATAGGGACAGCTTACTTACAGGCAGGGAGAGATTTAAAGCTGTCCTGACATCTACTACTAATAATCACCAATCTCAGCACTGCTACATCCCTTGTGTCTGTTATACTAGCAATAGGTATTACAACTTGCAAAAAAAAGGTCCTAAAATTGTAAAAACAACGGGTTCAGGTGTAGTGTAGTGCCTGTCAGCCACCATCTCAATTCACAGTCTGAGTGTTACCAAATTTTTATTAATACTAGGTGTCAGTGGCACAACTTCTGCCACTTCCTATCAGCCACCTAGTGTAATTTTGGGGGCGTCATATCTTACAGAACCTAGATAGTGGCTTACTCTTAATAAAACGCAGTCTCAATGTTGTCCAATTTTAATTAATACTTGGTGTCAGGGGCACAACTTCTGCCTCAAGGCCAGTACCTTCCTATCAGCCACCTAGTGTCATTTTGGGGGCTTCATATCTTACAGAACCTACATAGTGGGTTGCTGCAACTAATACACAGTCTCAGTGTTACCCAATTTTTATTAATACTTGGTGTCAGGGGCACAACTTTTGCCTCAAGGCCAGTACCTTCCTATCAGCCACCTAGTGTAATTTTGGGGGCTTCATGTCTTACAGAACCTAGATCGTGGCTTGCTCTTATTAAAACACAGTCTCAGTGTTACCCACTTTTTATTAATACTTGATGTCAGAGTCACTACTTGTGTCTCAAGGCCACTACCTTCCTAGCAACAACCTAGCCTACTTTGGGGGGGCTTAATTTCTTACAGAACCTACGTAGTGGCTTGCTCTTACTAAAACATAGTCTGAGTGCCAAAAACCAATACTAAAATAAAAGTGTTGTCAAACCCTATTTTCTTTTGGGGCTGAAAGACATTCATAACATCTTTGTCGACTCCTCCAAGTGGTAGTTTGTCCAATAAAGGTACCTTTTGGCTTTTAGACTTACAGAAACAGCTATCGTGAGAAACTATTAACACAAGTTTAACAACCCGGCATAAGTGTTGTTCCACTGCCTGTAGAAAAGGTCACGTTAAAGTATTCACCTTCAATAATCAAACCAAAAAAATTGGAAAAAGAGGGGGTAAGGGCCATGGACAAGGTGGTAGTGACAGTGGTGGTCGCCCAAGCAGTGTGATTGAGCCAAAGAAAAAGGTTCCTGCTTTATCTACCTCTACCTTCCTATCCCAATTTTCTTGTCCACATTGGAAAGCACTCTTGCGCCCTGAACAGTGCGAACAGGTAACGAGTTGGCTAGCAGAAAATGCCTCCAGTTACTTGTTGAGTAGCAAATCCAAAGGGTCCACACAGACAGACTTGAGTAGCCCAGAGGCTGGCCCATCGAATCCTCAGCCTGGTAATCCTTCCTCACAACATCAGTATTCTAAGGAAACATATGACAACAAAGCAAATTACTCTGAGGAACTGTTTACGGGACCCTTTGACCTTTCTTGCCTCTCACCGCACAACACCACCAACACAGGTGAGGCCGTGGTGTGCAGTGATGCACAGACTTTTGAGTACCCAAGGCCAGAAGAAAGCCATGTTGTTGGTCGTGACATGCTGGGCAATCAGGTGGAAGTGTTGGAGGATGATGAGTAGAGATGAGCGAACCGGTCCCAGTTCGGCTCGAGGTCGGCTCGCCGAACAGAGGTCCCGTTCGAGTTCGGTTCGTCGAACGTTCGACGAACCGAACTCGAACCAATAGGCTATAATGGGAGGCAATCACAAACACATAAAAATGCATTATAAATGTACACAAACAGTTAATAAACATTGCCATAACACTTACCGGTCCTCGCGATCCCTTCTGCACTCTGTCTCCTGCCACTATTCCATCCGATGATCGCTGAATCCTCCCGGTGACGGCACTGCCAGCAGAGATGCAGGACCTATCGTGACGTCAAAATAGCCATGTGACCAGTCACGTGGCTATTATCTCATTGGCTACAGACTGGTCACATGACTATGACGTGTCATGTAGGACCTGCGAGTGCATCTCTCCGGTACACGGTGCACATTTGTGTATCGCTGTGTAACGGCGACATGCTCTAGCACACGGTCGACTCCCCGTTCCGTTAGGGACCGGCTGACACAGCCGGTCATTAACGGAGATCACCGTTGCCATAGCAACGCAGTTAGCGGTGACGTCACCGCTAACCGCGGCTCCGAGAGCACCGTTGCTATGGTAACGCGTCTGTCAGCGTTACCGCTGTTACCGCTGACAGCCAGCACTGATCACTCACGGAGTGAAGGCTGCACGCTGCTTCCCGATTGTAGTGAGGATGAGGTTCCCCAGCCCATGATGGGCTGGTGCACCTCATCCTCCTCACTACAATCGTCACTACTACTACACTAGTGAGGATTGTAGTGAGGATGAGATGCCTCAGCCCATGATGGGCTGGGGAACCTCATCCTCACTACAATCGTCACTACTACTACACTAGTGAGGATTGTAGTGAGGATGAGATGCCCCAGCCCATGATGGGCTGGGGAACCTCATCCTCACTACAATCGTCACTACTACTACACTAGAAAGAAAGAAGACAGAAGAGCAGGATTGTGGAGGGCTGACAGGGGGTAATAAAGATGGAGTCTCTAATGTGTCTGTGTATTTATTTCTATTAAAGTATTTTTTCTCTGTGTGGTGTTTTTTTTAACCCTTTATTGGAGATTCTTAATGGCCGGGTCAAACGTGCCTGACATTAAGAATCTCTGGCTTAATACTGGCTAGTAAAACAAAGCCAGTATTAACTCATGATTACCCAACAAGCCACCCGGCTCCAGGGCTGTTGGAAGAGTTGGATACAGCGCCAGATGATGGCACTTCTATGAGAGCGCCATTTTCTGGGACGGCTGCGGACTGAAATCCGCAGCAGAGGCGCCCAGAATCCTCGGGCTAACCTGTGCTGCGGATTCCAATCCCCAGCTGCCTAGTTGTACCCGGCTGGACACAAAAATGGGGCGAAGCCCACGTCATTTGTTTTTTAATTATTTCATGAAATAAGTGAAATAATTAAAAAAAAACGGGCTTCCCTATATTTTTGGTTCCCAGCCGGGTACAAATAGGCAACTGGGGGTTGGAGGCAGCCCGTGGCTGCCTGCTGTACCTGGCTAGCATACAAAAATATGGCGAAGCCCACGTCATTTTTTTGGTGGGCAAAAAAATTCTGCATACAGTCCTGGATGGAGTATGCTGAGCCTTGTAGTTCTGCAGCTGCTGTCTGCTCTTCTCCATACAGACAGAGAGCAGCTGCAGAACTACAAGGCTCAGCATACTCCATCCAGGACTGTATGCAGAAGTTTTTTGCCCCCTGAAAAAATTATGTGGGCTTCACCATATTTTTGTATGCTAGGCAGGTACGGCTGCCCCCAACCCCCAGTTGCCTATTTGTACCCGGCTGGGAACCAAAAATAAAGGGAAGCCCTTTTTTTATTATTTCATGAATTTCATGAAATAATTAGAAAACAAATGACGTAGGCTTCGCCCCATTTTTGTGTCCAGCCAGGTACAACTAGGCAGCTGGGGATTGGAATCCGCAGCACAGGTTGGCCTGAGCTTTCTGGGCCCCACTGCTGCGAATTGCAGTCTGCAGCCGCCTCAGAAAATGGCATTTTCATAGAAGCGCCATATTCTGGCGCTGTATCCAACTCTTCCAGCACCTGCCTGCTATACCTGGCTAGCATTCAAAAATATGGCGAAGCTCACGTCCTTTTTTTGTAGTTTTTTGGCAAAAAAAATAAAAAATGCTTCCCTGGATTTTCCATTGCCAGTGAAGGTAACACCAAGCAGTGGGGGTTAGCAGCCAGTAGCTGCTTGGATTACCCTTAGCTAGCAATACAAAAAATGCAGCGGGAGCCCATATATATTTTTTTTAATTATTTATTTAAATAACTAAAAATAAAATGGGCTTCCCTGTATTTTGATTGCTGGACATCACAGTGCTGTAAAAATAAATCTTTAAAAAAAATGACGTAGAACTCCGCGGTATTTTTGATTCTCAGCGCAGATAAAGCAGACAGCTATGGGTTGCCACCCCCATCTGCCTGCCGTTACCTTGGTTGGCAATCAAAATACAGGGAAGCCCATTAATTTTTTCTATTTAAAAAATAGTTACAAAAAAATGACGTTGGGTCCCCCCATTTTTGATAGCCAGCTAGGGTAAAGCAGACGGCTGTAGCCTGAAAACCACAGCTGGCAGCTTTACCGTGGTTGGGGATCCAATGTGGAGGTCCCCTCAGGCTCTTTTTTATAATTATTTTATAAATATTAATAATTACACAATAAAAGTAGGGTCCCCCACAAATTGGTTCACCAGCCAAGGTAAAGCGGACAGCTCTGGTCTGGTATTCTCAGGGTGGGAAGGTCCATAGTTATTGGGCCTTCACAGCCTAAAAATAGCAGGCCGCAGGCACCCAAGACGTGGCGCATCCACTAGATGCGCCAATCCTGGCGCTTCACCCCAGCTCCTCCCGTGCCCTGGTGCAGTGGCAAACGGGGTAATAAATCGGGTTGATACTAGCTGTAAAGTAACCTGAGATCAAGCCCAGCAGTTTGTGATGTCATGGCGTCTATTAGATACTCAACATCATAAACTGTCAGTACTAACAAAAAAAAAAAAAAAAATCGACAAAAGAAATTTATTTGAAAAAAACAGTCCCCAAAACATTTCCTCTTTCACCAATTTATTTTAAGAAAAAAAATAAAGGGGTCCCACGACGACTCTGGACCGTCTAGAATATGGGGGGGAGATACTCAGGGAACGTATCCCCCATTTTCTAGGAGTGCGGACCCTTCATGTGAGGAGTGTGGGTGCAATGAATCTGCACTCACTCTTCTCGGGTCCACAGCAGCAGAGTCCATGTCGTAATGGTTGCTACCAAAGCTGCAATGCCCTGCTCATGAGGTAAGGGCATGCCTAATCAGGAGAACTACTGTAGAGGAAGCTCTGCTCACTGGTATATAGGTGCTCAGAGGTAATAATAGATAAAATTAGTGAGTAACCTCGGCACTCTACATCTCCCAGACTAAGTCAGTAAGTCACAACGGATAGTAATGCAAAATCACTCTTTATTGGTCCGTATTAAGAAAAATTTTTTTTTCATAAGCATATATGTTTTTGTCCAAAACAAGTTACAAATGACGTTTCGGCCTGAGCCTTCGTCAGATTGGACTTATCTGCATGTAATTATGAAAAATGACAATAATCAGTATCACATAAGAGTGAGAGAACAATAACATAAACTCGAACAATGTAGAGGTACAATTGGGATGCAGCAAAAAAATTGCAACACAGCAAGAAATGAAACACATGATACAAATGTCATAATACAGTACAAGGACAATATAGTAATGACAAATATGGGGTCAGAGTAGGCTTAGACAGCTCTGGTACGAAAGAGATGTCAATCATAAAGTAACATGTGCAGTAGGTGTAGAGCTACAGTATGCATGGCAGAGCTAATGGGTAGACCGACCATAGAAAAAGAATGGAGAAAAAGTGGAGAAAAAGTGGAGAAAAAAATGGAGAAAAAAAATGGAGAAAAAGTGTAGAAAAAGTGTAGAAAAAGTGTAGAAAAAGTGTAGAAAAAGTGGAGAAAAAGTGGAGAAAAAAGTGGAGAAAAAAGTGGAGAAAAAAGTGGAGAAAAAGTGGAGAAAAAGTGGAGAAAAAGTGGAGAAAAAAATGGAGAAAAAGTGGAGAAAAAATGTAGAAAAAGTGGAGAAAAAAATGGAGAAAAAGTGGAGCACCCTTTGGTGCCTTTCATGTGGCACTAAGGGGTGCTTAGCTTTGTATTTAGCCAAAAAAATGAAAAAAAAAATGACGTAGGGTTCCCCCTAGTTTTGTAGCCAGCTAGGGTAAAGCAGACGGCTGCAGCCTGCAGACCACAGCTGGCAACCTCACCTTGGCTGGTAATCCAAAACTGAGGGCACCCCACGCTGTTATTTTAAATTAAATAAATAATTAAAAAAAAACAAACACGTAGGGGTCCCCCAAAATTGGATCACCAGCCAAGGTAAAGCAGACAGCTGGGGCCTGATATTCTCAGACTAGGGAGGTCCATGGTTATTGGACTCTCCCCAGCCTAAAAATAGCAGGCCGCAGCCGCCCCAGAAGTGGCGCATCCATTAGATGCGCCAATCCTGGTGCTTCGCCCCAGCTCATCCCGCGCCCTGGTGCGGTGGCAAACGGGGTAATATATGGGGTTAATACCAGATGTGTAATGTCACCTGGCATCAAGCCCTGGGGTTGGTGAGGTCAGGCGTCTATCAGATACCCGACATCACCAACCCAGTCAGTAATAAAAAAAAATAGACGACAAACACATTTTTATTTGAAAAAACACTCCCCAAAACATTCCCTCTTTAACCAATTTATTAGAATGAAAAACAAATCCAGGTCTGGTGTAATTCAAGGGGTTGCCATGACAATCCACACTGTCCCAGTCAATGAAGAGCAGAATGTTCCCCATTGGCTGGGAGAGCAGTGCAGTGACCTGAGCTAACATCAATGGGTCAGCCCACGTCACTGCAGGGGATGACAAGTGCTGCTGTCAGCGAGGTACATTACCTGCGATGATCTCCAGCACACTGACAGCCCCTGTCACTGAGTTCAATGACCGGCGCCTTCACACCAAGTATCGCGAGAGGCCCGTGACGTCACCGCTAGTCAGTCTCGGGTCGGAAGCGAGAGGTGATGTGACAAGCGGCGGCCATGGAGGACAGTGACAGCACTGAGGTCGGGATGGCGGGACTTCATCACCGCAGGTAAGCCGAGCGGGGTGTGTGTGTGTGTATGTGTGTGTGTGTGTGTGTGTGTGTATGTATGTGTACATGCCGCGGGCAGGAGGGGGCGGAGCGAGCTGAGCGGGGAAGTGTGGGCTTCCTGCACGTAACTAAGATAAACATCGGGTTACTAACCAAAGCGCTTTGCTTGGATACCCGATGTTTATCTTGGTTACCAGCTTCTGGCAGGCTGCCAGCGATGGCTCCTGCACACTGTAGCTGTAAAAAGCCCTGCTTTTTGGTGCTAGAACCGTTCTCGAACGTATCTAGAACTATCGAGCTTTTGCAAAAAGCTCGAGTTCTAGTTCGATCTCGAACAGCCCCCAAAATCACTCGAGCCTAGAACTGGAGAACCTCGAACCGCGAACCGCGCTCAACTCTAATGATGAGACACAGTTGCCCTCAGGTCAGCCTGAAACCTCAATTCCCGAAGATATTGACCTTCAGGAATTTGAAGACGACCTGGTCGATGATAAGGTGACTGATCCAACATGGACAGGTGGCATGGATTGCGAGAGCAGCAGTGTAAAGGAGCATGTACCCATAGTCCGCAAAAAGGCTGTAAGACATAGGGTTTCGACCACTGCCAGAGGTCAATCAACTGTGCACATGACACCACCACCTGTGCCATCTCAGAGTTCAAGGGTCTGTTCACCACCTGTGCCATCTCAGAGTCCAAGGGTCCATGCACCACCTCAGCCATCTCAAAGTCCAAGGGTCCGTGCACCACCTCAGCCATCTCAGAGTCCAAGGGTCCGTGGTGCGATTGTGTGGGAGTCTTTTTTCCAAGAGTTCTTCAGACTAAACGGTTGCCATTTGTCAAATCAAAGACCAAGCTTAGCAGTAGCAAAAATACTTCCAGCTTGGGCACCTCCAGCATGAGAAACCATATGTTAGCAAAGCACACCACTAGGTGGTTGACAGCTCTAGGTGAAAAACACGATTTCCAGACTCAAAACTCTGCCACTTCCCCTGGGCTGCATGCTTCCCAAACTGTTGTGCAAGAAGGTGGTGCTGATGCCTCCTTCTCCCAACCTGATGTTGGCCAAACTCAATCATCAACGACATCAGCTTCGTTGTCCCAGCTTTCCATTCAGTTGTCCTTACCACAGACCTTCGAAAAGAAGCCAAAATACCCCGTTACGCACCCAAGGGCAGAAACCATAACTGCACACATTGCACGATTGATAGCCCTTGAGATGTTGCCATATCGGCTTGTGGGAACAGAGACTTTCCGCGACCTTTTGGCGGTGTTGAAACATCGGTACAATGTGCCTAGCCGCCACTATTTTTCTCGTTGTGCCGTCTCCGCTCTCCACAATCACGTGTCTGAAAACATCAAACGGGCTTTCACCAATGCCATAACAGGGAAGGTCCACTTAACCACAGACATGTTGGCAAGCGGAAGTGGACAGGGACGCTACATCTCACTGATGGCCCACTGGGTGAACCTGGTGGCGGCTGGTACAGAATCTGGGCCGGCAACATCCCATATAGTTCCCACACCCAGAATAGTGGGGCCCACTTCAATCACAGTTTCAGTAGCCTCCTACACAGCAACAACTCCCTCCTCCTCCTACTCTTCATCTGGCTCCTGTGCATCCTCCTCAACATCAGCCGGTGTCCAACTGTCGACATCATTCCACAGCTGGGATCTCTGCTGCACTGCCTTGGCTAAGTGGCAACACGCTCTACTGAAGCTCATCTGTATCGGTGACAAATCGCACACGGCACCTGAGCTTTTGAAAGCAATAACTGAACAGACAGATGAGTGGCTAGAGCCTTTTGACCTCCGTCCAGGGATGGTAGTGTGTGATAATGGTCGTAATCTGATGGTGGCTTTAAAGCTTGGAAAGCTTGTACATGTTCCTTGTATGGCCCACATTGTAAATTTAGTAGTTTAGCACTTTCTGAAGAAATACCCTGGGATACCAGACCTACTTACCAAGGTACGATGTATTAGTGCACATTTCCGCAAGTCATCTTCCTCTTTTGCTGGCCTGGCAGTGCTGCAGCAGCACTTACACTTGCCTCGTCACAGACTAATTTGTGACCTCCCTACGAGATGGAATTCAACCTATCATATGTTGGCCAGGATCCATGAGCAGCAGAGGGCAGTATCCAAATTCCAGCTGGAACATGCCCGTCAGACGCAACTGCCAGACATAAGTACTGCCGAGTGGATGTAGATAGCAGACATTTTTCAGGTCTTGGAGAATTTTGATTACTGTACCAACATTGTGAGCTGTGAGGATGCTGTTATCAGCATTACCATTCCACTGATTTGTTTATTGAAACGCTCTCTGGATGGTCTGACTGACCAAAGTGTTCATGCACCCGAGTTGTCTGTGGATCCAGACTTCACAATAGTAGCTAGTAATCCACACAACCTTGGCCAACAAGCTCAGGCCACCTATTGCTCAGCATCATGAGGATGAGAATGAGGAGGATGATGAAGAAAAGGAATGCTTTGAAGTTGGTAACTATGGGATTGACAACTCAAGCCTCAGGGCCGTCCTGCATGGATAGCCTGAGGAGGAGCAGGAGGAGGAGAGAGAGACTGAGGAGGAGAGGAGGTTTAGGGAGACAGAATGTATTTTTAGCAGTGACACACAAAGGTTTCCAGTTCGGAGTCTGGGACACATGGCACAGTTCATGTCACACTGCCTTTCTCATGACTGTCGGCTAGTCCACATTTTGGCAGACAACTAATACTGGTTATGTACTTCCTTGACCCACGCTACAAAGACAAATTTGCTTCGCTACTTGTTGAGGCAAATAAGGATTGTACTACGGAAACATTCAAGAGGGCTGTAGTGGAGCAGTTGATGAAACGATTACCCTCAGATAATGCTGGCGTCAGAGGTAGCATGTCATCTCACGCAACAAGATTACAAGAGAGGGCTACGCATAGTAGGAGCAACACAGGTGGGGGACTAATGTGCCAAAACTGGTCCATTTTCCACAAACCGTCAACTGCAAATCAGATACCGGTTGGGGGAACGATAACAAGGAGGGAACAGTTAAGTAAGATGGTGAGGGACTATGTAGGTGACCGTATCAGCGTGCTTTCAGAGTCTACTGTTCCCTTTAACTATTGTGTTTCCAAGCTCAACACTTGGCCAGACCTCGCGTTTTACGCTTTGGAAGTGCTAGCTTGCCCTGCTCCGAGTGTGTTGTCTAAGCGTGTTTTCAGCTCAACGGGATCAATAACAACAGAGAGTCGCACACGACTATCCGCGGAAAGTGCAGACAGTTTTACCATGATCAAAATGAACCATAGATGGATTGCCCCAGAGTATCTCAGGCCGCCTGTTAACACAACCCAATATAAGTGTAGCCCCAAAATTTGGATTTCTTAAGTTCAAATAAGTTCCATTGTTTCCCATTCAAGACTATTTTGTCTTCTATCATCTAATGAGACGGCATGACTAATGTAACTTGTTACGCTGCTGCCATGTAATTGTTTGAACCAATCACCCAGGGCAATATTTTTCAAGCCTTTGTACATTATGCACTGGCACAAGCACTGTTGAGGCTACACTGTCTAGAACAATTGGTCAGGCAGTTTCTATTTGTATTCTTTATTGATGCTGTGCTCCACGGTGTGTTATACATGGCCCCTGCAAAACCAATTTTTTTTTAGCTCCTTGGCATGTTATGCCCTGTTGCTTATGACCCGCCCCAGGCCCGTGGGGTACTCGGTTCCGGGTGTTGGTTAATGGGATTATGTCACGGGGGCCTGTGCCCGGTTCCGTGGCCTTGGTGGTCACTGAAAGTCAATAAATAATAAAAATAAAAAAAAAAAATAAAAAAATAATAATAATAAAGAAAAAAAAATTAAATAAATAAAAGTCTTTCTGCAGGTCAGACCTCTGGAGTGATGGTTAGGCAGCCAGTTGTTTACGCTTCCCGTAGGTGAAGCGGGGTCCCCAGGGCAGTTTTAGTAGTACACAGATATGGCGGTCGTTTTTCCTCACAGCCTTTTCAACTGTCACTTTAGTGCAGCAGCCTATGGCTCCTCAGATGAAGAAATAAAGTGCGTCACACTAATTCATTATCGCTGACCAGATTTTACTTGCAGGTGTTAAAAAGGGGTTCAGTTTCTGATGTTAGTTTTTTTTGGGTAATCTGGGAACAGTTCAGGATCTCTGCACCAGGTCAGTTGGCTGCCTGTAGCTATACCTTGTCCCTCTCTCACTGTCTTCACCTGTATGGCTTGTGGCGGGAGCTTCTCTAAGGGGCACTGCTGTACTCACTGCGGTCCCTAAGCTCTGTGTAGCGGCTTTGCCTTCAGGTGCTGCTGCGGCCAGGAGATCTGCAGTCTCCCTGGCCCCCGGTCTTTATTGCTGGGCAGATTAGATCCCTCACAATCTCGGACGCCGGTGTCCGATAATCAGCGCTGTTCCTTGGGGATGAACCGGTCTGTCTCCACCTCCCCGGTCACTCCGCTTTTGCCTCACTCTTGATCCCTCAGGCGGTCACACAGTTACTTGTGCGGGCTAAGCACTGCCCTCTCCATTTTGATGTCTTCCCTCACTCTCTGCTCGCACAGTCTTCTTTTCTCCAACTGTCAACTGTCTCTCTGACTCCGCCTCCAAACCTGGATTTAAAGGGGACCTCACCTGAACTCTACTTGTAGAGCTCCCCCTTCAAGCTTGGAGTGGAAATGTTGTATGTGGGATTACCTAATGTGGAGATCCTTCCCTGCCCAGGTACAGGTATATTTGTGGCAACTGAACCCTGGGGTGCCACATTCCCCCTTAGTTAAATTCAGTACTCCTGGACTGGAAACACAAACTTATAAAGCATTAGCAACAATAAAGAGTAGTACAAAGTCTTAAAAAATAAAAATTAAAAAAACCAATAAAACAGAAAAATGCAGTCCTTCCGCTGCAAAATGTGAGTATGGTATATATAAGAAAGTTTTTGACCACTACCAGTTCTGTGGTCCATTGGTCCATAAAAGTTCAAGAAGATGCAAACGTTCATGCAAAAAGTCCTGCAGGCTCAACACGCTTGACGGTTACGGATTTACTTAGTTGCAATAAACAAACAAATAAAATATTTTTACATTTTACTAACTACTACAATTTCTATTTAATATTCTTCTATATAACGGGACGGAGGCTGACCAAAGTTGCTACGGCTAGACCTACGTAATGCCTGTGTCACAACTGGTCGGTGCAGTGTACTGGTACCTAGTGCTGGTGCTATGCGTGCACTATCTACTAGTCTGCATGAGGATCTACGCAATATTGGTATGTGTGAATGTTGTCTTAGTCTTACCATAGGACTGGCAGGATCCCCAATAGCAGGGTTCTCTGGTTCTACTGCGACAGGTAGTTCTTCTGAAACGTTGACCGGTTCTTCCAGTCTTTCTGGGACTTCTACTGGTTGAGCGCCAGTCAATAATGGTATAATTATGGCTCCATTGTACTGAGGCCAATTTTCAGGAAAATCACCAAGTACTGTTCTTATCATCTTCTCTTTCTTTTCCTCTTTAGGTTGAGGTATACAGGGGATTACTTTTTGCTTCAACTGTTCAGGACATTTTTTAAGGTGGTCTCTAGAAACTGCTGCTGACGTTTTTCCCTTATCCTTGCTGATTAAGCAGATTTTCTTGTCAAATTTAGAGGGCAATACTGTGTATAGTTCTGCTTCCCTCTGGTCATCAAGCTTATGGGTCTTTCTTTTTCTTTTTAGAACCATCTCTCCAGGTATTAAAGGAGCAGCTGGTGCATTCTTGTTATAATCTTTCTCTTGCCTTTCTCTAATTTGGTCTAGGCTTCTTTCTACGCACTCCTGTACCTTTTTGTACTGCTTTGGGGCTTAGTGTCCCAATCAGCTTCAGGTGAACTGGTTTCAGGAACAACAATTCCCATTTCTAAGTCAACTGGTAACTTCCCGGGTCTTTCTCTCATCAAGTATGCTGGCGTGCAATTGGTGGAACTCACAGGGATGTTGTTGTACATGTCCACTAAATCAGGCAACTTCTCTAGCCACATGCTTCTTTATTCCAAGGGCAAGGTTTTCAACAGGTCTATAACCACCTGGTTCATTGTCTCACACATGCCGTTTGTCTGTGGGTGATTCGGTGTGGTTCGGATTTTCTTACATCCATACAGGTTGCAAAACTCCTGGAACACTTCAGCTTCGAACGCAGAACCTTGATCCGTCAACACCTGTTCCGGGTAGCCATGTGGTCTACAGAAGTAGGCTTGAATGGTTCTCGCTGCGGTTCTTGCTGTCAAGTCCTTTACAGGTACTACCACCAGAAACCGGGAATAGTGGTCTACCATAGTGAGGGCATACGTATAGCCAGATCCACTGGGTGTCAATTTCACATGGTCCAGGGCTACAAGTTCCAGCGGCTGCTTGGTGACAATTGGTTGTAGTGGAGCTCTTTGACTGTCACGATCCTTTCTTCTCAGGTTGCATGGGCCACAGTTTTGGCACCAGTTCTCAATGGTAGTTCCCATGCCAACCCAATAGAATCTGTTGCGTAACAGTACATCAAGCTTCTTCCACCCAAAGGGTCCTGCTCCGTCATGGTACGCCTCCAGCACCATCTGAACATCTCTCTTCGGTACCACTATTTGACACACCCTCTCATAGGTTCGGGGGTTGATGTAATGTCTGCATAGCCTACCCCTGTAGATGAACAATCTGCTCTTTTCCTTCCACAGGTGCTGCGCTTCCGGTGGGGCATCTGGGCTAAGACTTGAGTCTGGTTGGATTATTAGCTCTTTAACTAGGCGAACAGCCAGATCGCTGTCTTGCATTTCCTCCCACCCGTGGTAAGGTAACGGGTTCAGCGTGGCCTCTTGACGTTTGCCTTTAACACCTTGGTTACACTGGGATGCACTGTTGCGGTGAAAAGCCAGCAGCTCTATCTCTTCTAGCTCATCCGAGTCTTCTCCTGCATCTGGTAAATGGGACATTCTCGACAATGCATCAGCATTGGCGTTTTTGCGGCCTGCCCGATATTTGATGGTGAAGTCATAGTTTGACAAACGGGCCATCCATCGCTGCTCTAGTGCACCTAGCTTTGCGGAGTCCAAGTGAGTAAGCGGGTTGTTATCCGTAAATATGGAAAACTTCGCAGCCGCCAGGTAGTGCTTGAACCGTTCAGTGATGGCCCAGACTAAGACCAGGAATCCAGCTTGAACGAACTGTAGTTTTCCGGGTTTCTCTCAGTAGGACGGAGCTTCCTGCTTGCAAAGGCAATTACACGTTCTTTGCCATTCTGCACCTGCGACAGCACAGCTCCCAATCCCACATTACTAGTATAAAGCTGTGGAAAAAGAAGCGCAGATAGGGTATTACCCCAATAATATGGGGGGAAAGGGGGGAGTATTACTCACCAAATGAAGTTGTGCAAGTCACAACTCCTTTACTCGCATATAAAATGTGATTAAGGCTGCAGCCCCCCGAAGGCAGATAACAGAAAACAGTAGAGAGGGGTAGTAATGCTGCGCCAAAAATCACTGATGAGAATCAGATTAACGTGTCTTTATTATTGGCATAGGTCTACGCGTTTCAGGAGCTCTGCTCCCTTCCTCAGGACCGACAAGCAAGAAAGAAACATCAAATCTCTATTTGATGTTTCTTTCTTGCTTTTCGGTCCTGAGGAAGGGAGCAGAGCTCCTGAAACGCATAGACCTATGCCAATAATAAAGACACGTTAATCTGATTCTCATGAGTGATTTTTGGCGCAGCATTACTACCCCTCTCTACTGTTTTCTGTTAATCCCACATTACTGGCATCTGTGTACAGCCCGAATGGCAGATTATAATCAGGGTAGGCCAGGATTTCCTCACCGGTCAGGGCCCACTTCATGTGCTTGAAGGAGTCTTCTTCTTTCTCACCCCATTCAAATGGAGGGCCGGAAGTCTTGCCCTTTTTGGTCTGGCCTACCAGGAGATCTTGCAAAGGCGCCGCTATTTTCGTGAAGTCCTTTATGAACCTCCTGTAGTATCCTACCAGCCCCAAGAACTGACGCACCTCTTTGACGGTTGTTGGCTTTGGCCAGTCTCTGATAGCAGTGACCTTTTCAGGGTCTGGTGCCACACCATCCGCACTGACCACATGCCCAAGATACTGAACCTTCGGCTTCAGCAAATGGCATTTTGAAGGCTTTAGTTTCATACCAAACTTTGACAATGCTTCAAACACCTCGGCCAGGTGCTCCAGATGTTCCTCATACATCTTGGAATACACAATGACATCATCAAGATATATCAGTACAGTCTCGAAGTTTCGGTGCCCCAGGCAACACTCCATCAGCCTTTGGAACGTGCCGGGTGCATTGCAGAGTCCAAACGGCATGTTGTTGAACTCACACAGACTCATCGGCGTCATGAATGCGGTCTTCTCTCGATCTTCTTCTGCTATGGAAACCTACCAATACCCACTGGTAAGATCTAAGGTGGAAAAGAAATTAGCAGCTTTCAGGGCAGCAAGTGATTCCTCAATGCGGGGCAACGGGTAAGCATCCGTGTGTGTTATGCGGTTTATCTGCCTATAGTCAACGCACATCCTCATTGTGCCATCTTTCTTTCTTACCAGGACAAGTGGGGCTGACCAGGGGCTACAACTATCTAATAACCCCAGCTTCCTTCATTTCCCGTAACATATCTTTAGCACCCTGATAGTGAGCTGGTGGTATAGGCCTGTATCTCTCTTTTATAGGTGGATGGTCTCCCGTGGGTATGCGATGGTGTACCCCTTTTATCCGCCCAAAGTCTAATGGATGCTTACTAAAGACCCATTCATATTCCTTCACCACCCGATAAACTCCGTGCCTTTGGTAAGAAGGAGTGGAATCAGTGGCGACATGCAGCTTCTGACACCAGTCCTCCAGCTGTCCCTTGGAGCTGTGGTCCTCC
The DNA here is from genome assembly GCF_048569485.1 of Anomaloglossus baeobatrachus. Classification (NCBI taxonomy): domain Eukaryota; kingdom Metazoa; phylum Chordata; class Amphibia; order Anura; family Aromobatidae; genus Anomaloglossus; species Anomaloglossus baeobatrachus. Next base: position 369,886,132 of record NC_134355.1, read on the forward strand.
GCCTGGTCGGACGGGGTCAAGGGTTCCACTGCCTGAATTGAGTTGTTGTTGACAGTGAACAATTTGGCAACAGTAGCATATGTGGGTAGCTTGACCTCTTCCTCTCCACAGTTTAAAACTCGTACAGGTACCCTCCCTTTGCGTACATCAACTATCCCCCTGGCTATCAGGACTGTGGGCCTACTATCTGAGTACATGGGCTCTACCATTGCCTGGTAATCCCGCCCTCTGAGGCCTATAGCTGCCCAACACCAAATCATCACTTCACTTCTTGGGGGTAACACAATGGGGAATGGGTCGCTTACCCGTACACTGCCGATTTCTCCACCAGACAACTCTACCTGTTGTCTCTGCAGAAGGGCTTTGATTTCTTTCTGTAGGACCCTCTGCTGCCCGATGCTGGCAGTTTCTGCAACCTGCTGGAGCAAGAAAAGAACTTCTCCTAGACAATTTTCAACAACATTAGTACCCAATATCATTGTTGGATTTCTTTCACGACAATCAGTATCCACCACAATAAGTCCTTGGCCCTTTAGCTCCTCCCTCCCCACCTTTATCGTCACCTCCTTGTACCCTACTTGTGATACCGGCTGTCCATTAGCAGCATATATAGTAAGGTCAGGGTCTGGGCGAGTGAGCTCAGAATCGGCCCAAAATCTTTTGTAAAGGATATGCGGGATCGTCGTCACTTGTGAGCCAGTGTCCAATAGAGCAAGTGTGGGAATGCCATCTAGCACGCGAGATAGGAATAGTTGTCCTCCCACATATCTATCGCGCCAGTTCGATGGGCCTGGTTGTTTTATTCCTGGTGGTCGGCCCGCTACCCCAGGAGTCGCTGGTTTAAAGGACTTGACCTGGCAAAGTGGCCCGCCTTGTTACAACGGCGGCAGATAGGCTGTCCTGACGAGTCGTAGCGGTCGTTGGGTCTTCCTCTGGGCGGCGGGTTTCTCCTTCCTTTACATTCACGGGACGTCCTCAGGGCTGTCAGCCAACTGGATCCTCTCCGACGACTGTGGTTTCTGCTGGAGTTGCATGGCCTTTAGGAGCATGGCCACATCTTTTGTCAGCTGCTGTACCTGGGAACACAAGTCATCAGAGGCACCAGGTATTACAGTCTGTCCATTGATTTCTGCTGGAGTTAAGGAAAGGGACGCCACCTCTGAGGGAGAGGTGATGGCTTGCCGTGGTTGAGGTGCGGGGTCTGTAGTCACAGGGACTCGCAGTGCTCTAATGGCCCGGTTCTTCAGAGTTACAAAGTCTAGACTCGGATGCTCCATGACCCATAGACGCAGCTGTGTTTGATGAATTGGTGAATGTAGCCCCTCAAAAAACTGTTCAATTAACATTTTATCTTCCTCTCGTGCACTTTCAGGGTCTACCTGCTTTACAGCCTGCAGTGCCTCCTGAAGGTTCAATGCATAATCCAGTATGCTATCCTGCGGTCTCTGTTTGCAGTTGTTAAACCTCATTCTTAGCTCAGCTACACTACGAGTTTCAAAAGCAGCTTTTAAATTAGCAAATATCTGGGTTATTGTCCTTTTATCTGTATTCAGCCAGGATTTATCCTCTCGCTCTGCTGCACCCGTCAGTTGCCCCAGCAAAACACACACTTTTTGCTTGTCAGTCAGAGAGTATATATCCAGGAAATTGCACATCTTTTCTCTAAATTCAGCTAGGGTATTGGGGTCCCCAGCATATTGCGGTAACCATGCCGCCCCTGGGACATACGGCAGAGCAAGTGGCATGATCGGGGATACAGCTTCAGGTGCTGCAGCTGCTCCAGCGGCATCAGCATCGCCTTGCATCTCCATCCTCACTGTGGCGCAGTTAGTTTTTCAAATGCTCAAAATGGCGGCAAAGTTCAGTTATTATTAAACAGTTTTCAAGGCACACGTTACCCAGGGTTACTGGGCCTTGTCCAGATCCTGTTCGTGACGCCAAAAGCTGACCCGCCCCAGGGCCGTGGGGTACTCGGTTCCGGGTGTTGGTTAATGGGATTATGTCACGGGGGCCTGTGCCCGGTTCCGTGGCCCTGGTGGTCGTTGAAAGTCAATAAATAATAAAAATAAAAAAAAATAAAATAAAAAAAAAATAATAAAGAAAAAAAATAAATAAATAAAAGTATTTCGTGACACCACCTACGGTTCCAGTATGGTTACTGGGGCTGCAGGTCAGACTTCTGGGGTGATGGTTAGGCAGCCAGTTGTTTACGCTTCCCGTAGGTGAAGCGGGGTCCCCAGGGCAGTTTTAGTAGTACACAGATATGGCGGCCGTTTTTCCTCACAGCCTTTTCAACTGTCACTTTAGTGCAGCAGCCTATGGCTCCTCAGATGAAGAAATAAAGTGCGTCACACTAATTCATTATCGCTGACCAGATTTTACTTGCAGGTGTTAAAAAGGGGTTCAGTTTCTGATGTTAGTTTTTTTTGGGTAATCTGGGAACAGTTCAGGATCTCTGCACCAGGTCAGTTGGCTGCCTGTAGCTATACCTTGTCCCTCTCTCACTGTCTTCACCTGTATGGCTTGTGGCGGGAGCTTCTCTAAGGGGCACTGCTGTACTCACTGCGGTCCCTAAGCTCTGTGTAGCGGCTTTGCCTTCAGGTGCTGCTGCGGCCAGGAGATCTGCAGTCTCCCTGGCCCCCGGTCTTTATTGCTGGGCAGATTAGATCCCTCACAATCTCGGACGCCGGTGTCCGATAATCAGCGCTGTTCCTTGGGGATGAACCGGTCTGTCTCCAATTCCCCGGTCACTCCTCTTTTGCCTCACTCTTGATCCCTCAGGCGGTCACACAGTTACTTGTGCGGGCTAAGCACTGCCCTCTCCATTTTGATGTCTTCCCTCACTCTCTGCTCGCACAGTCTCCTTTTCTCCAACTGTCAACTGTCTCTCTGACTCCGCCTCCAAACCTGGATTTAAAGGGGACCTCACCTGAACTCTACTTGTAGAGCTCCCCCTTCAAGCTTGGAGTGGAAATGTTGTATGTGGGATTACCTAATGTGGAGATCCTTCCCTGCCCAGGTACAGGTATATTTGTGGCAACTGAACCCTGGGGTGCCACATTCCCCCTTAGTTAAATTCAGTACTCCTGGACTGGAAACACAAACTTATAAAGCATTAGCAACAATAAAGAGTAGTACAAAGTCTTAAAAAATAAAAATTACAAAAACCAATAAAACAGAAAAATGCAGTCCTTCCGCTGCAAAATGTGAGTATGGTATATATAAGAAAGTTTTTGACCACTACCAGTTCTGTGGTCCATTGGTCCATAAAAGTTCAAGAAGATGCAAACGTTCATGCAAAAAGTCCTGCAGGCTCAACACGCTTGACGGTTACGGATTTACTTAGTTGCAATAAACAAACAAATAAAATATTTTTACATTTTACTAACTACTACAATTTCTATTTAATATTCTTCTATATAACGGGACGGAGGCTGACCAAAGTTGCTACGGCTAGACCTACGTAATGCCTGTGTCACAACTGGTCGGTGCAGTGTACTGGTACCTAGTGCTGGTGCTATGCGTGCACTATCTACTAGTCTGCATGAGGATCTACGCAATATTGGTATGTGTGAATGTTGTCTTAGTCTTACCATAGGACTGGCAGGATCCCCAATAGCAGGGTTCTCTGGTTCTACTGCGACAGGTAGTTCTTCTGAAACGTTGACCGGTTCTTCCAGTCTTTCTGGGACTTCTACTGGTTGAGCGCCAGTCAATAATGGTATAATTATGGCTCCATTGTACTGAGGCCAATTTTCAGGAAAATCACCAAGTACTGTTCTTATCATCTTCTCTTTCTTTTCCTCTTTAGGTTGAGGTATACAGGGGATTACTTTTTGCTTCAACTGTTCAGGACATTTTTTAAGGTGGTCTCTAGAAACTGCTGCTGACGTTTTTCCCTTATCCTTGCTGATTAAGCAGATTTTCTTGTCAAATTTAGAGGGCAATACTGTGTATAGTTCTGCTTCCCTCTGGTCATCAAGCTTATGGGTCTTTCTTTTTCTTTTTAGAACCATCTCTCCAGGTATTAAAGGAGCAGCTGGTGCATTCTTGTTATAATCTTTCTCTTGCCTTTCTCTAATTTGGTCTAGGCTTCTTTCTACGCACTCCTGTACCTTTTTGTACTGCTTTGGGGCTTAGTGTCCCAATCAGCTTCAGGTGAACTGGTTTCAGGAACAACAATTCCCATTTCTAAGTCAACTGGTAACTTCCCGGGTCTTTCTCTCATCAAGTATGCTGGCGTGCAATTGGTGGAACTCACAGGGATGTTGTTGTACATGTCCACTAAATCAGGCAACTTCTCTAGCCACATGCTTCTTTATTCCAAGGGCAAGGTTTTCAACAGGTCTATAACCACCTGGTTCATTGTCTCACACATGCCGTTTGTCTGTGGGTGATTCGGTGTGGTTCGGATTTTCTTACATCCATACAGGTTGCAAAACTCCTGGAACACTTCAGCTTCGAACGCAGAACCTTGATCCGTCAACACCTGTTCCGGGTAGCCATGTGGTCTACAGAAGTAGGCTTGAATGGTTCTCGCTGCGGTTCTTGCTGTCAAGTCCTTTACAGGTACTACCACCAGAAACCGGGAATAGTGGTCTACCATAGTGAGGGCATACGTATAGCCAGATCCACTGGGTGTCAATTTCACATGGTCCAGGGCTACAAGTTCCAGCGGCTGCTTGGTGACAATTGGTTGTAGTGGAGCTCTTTGACTGTCACGATCCTTTCTTCTCAGGTTGCATGGGCCACAGTTTTGGCACCAGTTCTCAATGGTAGTTCTCATGCCAACCCAATAGAATCTGTTGCGTAACAGTACATCAAGCTTCTTCCACCCAAAGGGTCCTGCTCCATCATGGTACGCCTCCAGCACCATCTGACCATCTCTCTTCGGTACCACTATTTGACACACCCTCTCATAGGTTCGGGGGTTGATGTAATGTCTGCATAGCCTACCCCTGTAGATGAACAATCTGCTCTTTTCCTTCCACAGGTGCTGCGCTTCCGGTGGGGCATCTGGGCTAAGACTTGAGTCTGGTTGGATTATTAGCTCTTTAACTAGGCGAACAGCCAGATCGCTGTCTTGCATTTCCTCCCACCCGTGGTAAGGTAACGGGTTCAGCGTGGCCTCTTGACGTTTGCCTTTAACACCTTGGTTACACTGGGATGCACTGTTGCGGTGAAAAGCCAGCAGCTCTATCTCTTCTAGCTCATCCGAGTCTTCTCCTGCATCTGGTAAATGGGACATTCTCGACAATGCATCAGCATTGGCGTTTTTGCGGCCTGCCCGATATTTGATGGTGAAGTCATAGTTTGACAAACGGGCCATCCATCGCTGCTCTAGTGCACCTAGCTTTGCGGAGTCCAAGTGAGTAAGCGGGTTGTTATCCGTAAATATGGAAAACTTTGCAGCCGCCAGGTAGTGCTTGAACCGTTCAGTGATGGCCCAGACTAAGACCAGGAATCCAGCTTGAACGAACTGTAGTTTTCCGGGTTTCTCTCAGTAGGACGGAGCTTCCTGCTTGCAAAGGCAATTACACGTTCTTTGCCATTCTGCACCTGCGACAGCACAGCTCCCAATCCCACATTACTAGTATAAAGCTGTGGAAAAAGAAGCGCAGATAGGGTATTACCCCAATAATATGGGGGGAAAGGGGGGAGTATTACTCACCAAATGAAGTTGTGCAAGTCACAACTCCTTTACTCGCATATAAAATGTGATTAAGGCTGCAGCCCCCCGAAGGCAGATAACAGAAAACAGTAGAGAGGGGTAGTAATGCTGCGCCAAAAATCACTGATGAGAATCAGATTAACGTGTCTTTATTATTGGCATAGGTCTACGCGTTTCAGGAGCTCTGCTCCCTTCCTCAGGACCGACAAGCAAGAAAGAAACATCAAATCTCTATTTGATGTTTCTTTCTTGCTTTTCGGTCCTGAGGAAGGGAGCAGAGCTCCTGAAACGCATAGACCTATGCCAATAATAAAGACACGTTAATCTGATTCTCATGAGTGATTTTTGGCGCAGCATTACTACCCCTCTCTACTGTTTTCTGTTAATCCCACATTACTGGCATCTGTGTACAGCCCGAATGGCAGATTATAATCAGGGTAGGCCAGGATTTCCTCACCGGTCAGGGCCCACTTCATGTGCTTGAAGGAGTCTTCTTCTTTCTCACCCCATTCAAATGGAGGGCCGGAAGTCTTGCCCTTTTTGGTCTGGCCTACCAGGAGATCTTGCAAAGGCGCCGCTATTTTCGTGAAGTCCTTTATGAACCTCCTGTAGTATCCTACCAGCCCCAAGAACTGACGCACCTCTTTGACGGTTGTTGGCTTTGGCCAGTCTCTGATAGCAGTGACCTTTTCAGGGTCTGGTGCCACACCATCCGCACTGACCACATGCCCAAGATACTGAACCTTCGGCTTCAGCAAATGGCATTTTGAAGGCTTTAGTTTCATACCAAACTTTGACAATGCTTCAAACACCTCGGCCAGGTGCTCCAGATGTTCCTCATACATCTTGGAATACACAATGACATCATCAAGATATATCAGTACAGTCTCGAAGTTTCGGTGCCCCAGGCAACACTCCATCAGCCTTTGGAACGTGCCGGGTGCATTGCAGAGTCCAAACGGCATGTTGTTGAACTCACACAGACTCATCGGCGTCGTGAATGCGGTCTTCTCTCGATCTTCTTCTGCTATGGAAACCTACCAATACCCACTGGTAAGATCTAAGGTGGAAAAGAAATTAGCAGCTTTCAGGGCAGCAAGTGATTCCTCAATGCGGGGCAACGGGTAAGCATCCGTGTGTGTTATGCGGTTTATCTGCCTATAGTCAACGCACATCCTCATTGTGCCATCTTTCTTTCTTACCAGGACAAGTGGGGCTGACCAGGGGCTACAACTATCTAATAACCCCAGCTTCCTTCATTTCCCATAACATATCTTTAGCACCCTGATAGTGAGCTGGTGGTATAGGCCTGTATCTCTCTTTTATAGGTGGATGGTCTCCCGTGGGTATGCGATGGTGTACCCCTTTTATCCGCCCAAAGTCTAATGGATGCTTACTAAAGACCCATTCATATTCCTTCACCACCCGATAAACTCCGTGCCTTTGGTAAGAAGGAGTGGAATCAGTGGCGACATGCAGCTTCTGACACCAGTCCTCCAGCTGTCCCTTGGAGCTGTGGTCCTCCGCCTGGTCGGACGGGGTCAAGGGTTCCACTGCCTGAATTGAGTTGTTGTTGACAGTGAACAATTTGGCAACAGTAGCATATGTGGGTAGCTTGACCTCTTCCTCTCCACAGTTTAAAACTCGTACAGGTACCCTCCCTTTGCGTACATCAACTATCCCCCTGGCTATCAGGACTGTGGGCCTACTATCTGAGTACATGGGCTCTACCATTGCCTGGTAATCCCGCCCTCTGAGGCCTATAGCTGCCCAACACCAAATCATCACTTCACTTCTTGGGGGTAACACAATGGGGAATGGGTCGCTTACCCGTACACTGCCGATTTCTCCACCAGACAACTCTACCTGTTGTCTCTGCAGAAGGGCTTTGATTTCTTTCTGTAGGACCCTCTGCTGCCCGATGCTGGCAGTTTCTGCAACCTGCTGGAGCAAGAAAAGAACTTCTCCTAGACAATTTTCAACAACATTAGTACCCAATATCATTGTTGGATTTCTTTCACGACAATCAGTATCCACCACAATAAGTCCTTGGCCCTTTAGCTCCTCCCTCCCCACCTTTATCGTCACCTCCTTGTACCCTACTTGTGATACCGGCTGTCCATTAGCAGCATATATAGTAAGGTCAGGGTCTGGGCGAGTGAGCTCAGAATCGGCCCAAAATCTTTTGTAAAGGATATGCGGGATCGTCGTCACTTGTGAGCCAGTGTCCAATAGAGCAAGTGTGGGAATGCCATCTAGCACGCGAGATAGGAATAGTTGTCCTCCCACATATCTATCGCGCCAGTTCGATGGGCCTGGTTGTTTTATTCCTGGTGGTCGGCCCGCTACCCCAGGAGTCGCTGGTTTAAAGGACTTGACCTGGCAAAGTGGCCCGCCTTGTTACAACGGCGGCAGATAGGCTGTCCTGACGAGTCGTAGCGGTCGTTGGGTCTTCCTCTGGGCGGCGGGTTTCTCCTTCCTTTACATTCACGGGACGTCCTCAGGGCTGTCAGCCAACTGGATCCTCTCCGACGACTGTGGTTTCTGCTGGAGTTGCATGGCCTTTAGGAGCATGGCCACATCTTTTGTCAGCTGCTGTACCTGGGAACACAAGTCATCAGAGGCACCAGGTATTACAGTCTGTCCATTGATTTCTGCTGGAGTTAAGGAAAGGGACGCCACCTCTGAGGGAGAGGTGATGGCTTGCCGTGGTTGAGGTGCGGGGTCTGTAGTCACAGGGACTCGCAGTGCTCTAATGGCCCGGTTCTTCAGAGTTACAAAGTCTAGACTCGGATGCTCCATGACCCATAGACGCAGCTGTGTTTGATGAATTGGTGAATGTAGCCCCTCAAAAAACTGTTCAATTAACATTTTATCTTCCTCTCGTGCACTTTCAGGGTCTACCTGCTTTACAGACTGCAGCGCCTCCTGAAGGTTCAATGCATAATCCAGTATGCTATCCTGCGGTCTCTGTTTGCAGTTGTTAAACCTCATTCTTAGCTCAGCTACACTACGAGTTTCAAAAGCAGCTTTTAAATTAGCAAATATCTGGGTTATTGTCCTTTTATCTGTATTCAGCCAGGATTTATCCTCTCGCTCTGCTGCACCCGTCAGTTGCCCCAGCAAAACACACACTTTTTGCTTGTCAGTCATAGAGTATATATCCAGGAAATTGCACATCTTTTCTCTAAATTCAGCTAGGGTATTGGGGTCCCCAGCATATTGCGGTAACCATGCCGCCCCTGGGACATACGGCAGAGCAAGTGGCATGATCGGGGATACAGCTTCAGGTGCTGCAGCTGCTCCAGCGGCATCAACATCGCCTTGCATCTCCATCCTCACTGTGGCGCAGTTAGTTTTTCAAATGCTCAAAATGGCGGCAAAGTTCAGTTATTATTAAACAGTTTTCAAGGCACACGTTACCCAGGGTTACTGGGCCTTGTCCAGATCCTGTTCGTGACGCCAAAAGCTGACCCGCCCCAGGGCCGTGGGGTACTCGGTTCCGGGTGTTGGTTAATGGGATTATGTCACGGGGGCCTGTGCCCGGTTCCGTGGCCCTGGTGGTCGTTGAAAGTCAATAAATAATAAAAATAAAAAAAAATAAAATAAAAAAAAAATAATAAAGAAAAAAAATAAATAAATAAAAGTATTTCGTGACACCACCTACGGTTCCAGTATGGTTACTGGGGCTGCAGGTCAGACTTCTGGGGTGATGGTTAGGCAGCCAGTTGTTTACGCTTCCCGTAGGTGAAGCGGGGTCCCCAGGGCAGTTTTAGTAGTACACAGATATGGCGGCCGTTTTTCCTCACAGCCTTTTCAACTGTCACTTTAGTGCAGCAGCCTATGGCTCCTCAGATGAAGAAATAAAGTGCGTCACACTAATTCATTATCGCTGACCAGATTTTACTTGCAGGTGTTAAAAAGGGGTTCAGTTTCTGATGTTAGTTTTTTTTGGGTAATCTGGGAACAGTTCAGGATCTCTGCACCAGGTCAGTTGGCTGCCTGTAGCTATACCTTGTCCCTCTCTCACTGTCTTCACCTGTATGGCTTGTGGCGGGAGCTTCTCTAAGGGGCACTGCTGTACTCACTGCGGTCCCTAAGCTCTGTGTAGCGGCTTTGCCTTCAGGTGCTGCTGCGGCCAGGAGATCTGCAGTCTCCCTGGCCCCCGGTCTTTATTGCTGGGCAGATTAGATCCCTCACAATCTCGGACGCCGGTGTCCGATAATCAGCGCTGTTCCTTGGGGATGAACCGGTCTGTCTCCACCTCCCCGGTCACTCCTCTTTTGCCTCACTCTTGATCCCTCAGGCGGTCACACAGTTACTTGTGCGGGCTAAGCACTGCCCTCTCCATTTTGATGTCTTCCCTCACTCTCTGCTCGCACAGTCTCCTTTTCTCCAACTGTCAACTGTCTCTCTGACTCCGCCTCCAAACCTGGATTTAAAGGGGACCTCACCTGAACTCTACTTGTAGAGCTCCCCCTTCAAGCTTGGAGTGGAAATGTTGTATGTGGGATTACCTAATGTGGAGATCCTTCCCTGCCCAGGTACAGGTATATTTGTGGCAACTGAACCCTGGGGTGCCACATTCCCCCTTAGTTAAATTCAGTACTCCTGGACTGGAAACACAAACTTATAAAGCATTAGCAACAATAAAGAGTAGTACAAAGTCTTAAAAAATAAAAATTACAAAAACCAATAAAACAGAAAAATGCAGTCCTTCCGCTGCAAAATGTGAGTATGGTATATATAAGAAAGTTTTTGACCACTACCAGTTCTGTGGTCCATTGGTCCATAAAAGTTCAAGAAGATGCAAACGTTCATGCAAAAAGTCCTGCAGGCTCAACACGCTTGACGGTTACGGATTTACTTAGTTGCAATAAACAAACAAATAAAATATTTTTACATTTTACTAACTACTACAATTTCTATTTAATATTCTTCTATATAACGGGACGGAGGCTGACCAAAGTTGCTACGGCTAGACCTACGTAATGCCTGTGTCACAACTGGTCGGTGCAGTGTACTGGTACCTAGTGCTGGTGCTATGCGTGCACTATCTACTAGTCTGCATGAGGATCTACGCAATATTGGTATGTGTGAATGTTGTCTTAGTCTTACCATAGGACTGGCAGGATCCCCAATAGCAGGGTTCTCTGGTTCTACTGCGACAGGTAGTTCTTCTGAAACGTTGACCGGTTCTTCCAGTCTTTCTGGGACTTCTACTGGTTGAGCGCCAGTCAATAATGGTATAATTATGGCTCCATTGTACTGAGGCCAATTTTCAGGAAAATCACCAAGTACTGTTCTTATCATCTTCTCTTTCTTTTCCTCTTTAGGTTGAGGTATACAGGGGATTACTTTTTGCTTCAACTGTTCAGGACATTTTTTAAGGTGGTCTCTAGAAACTGCTGCTGACGTTTTTCCCTTATCCTTGCTGATTAAGCAGATTTTCTTGTCAAATTTAGAGGGCAATACTGTGTATAGTTCTGCTTCCCTCTGGTCATCAAGCTTATGGGTCTTTCTTTTTCTTTTTAGAACCATCTCTCCAGGTATTAAAGGAGCAGCTGGTGCATTCTTGTTATAATCTTTCTCTTGCCTTTCTCTAATTTGGTCTAGGCTTCTTTCTACGCACTCCTGTACCTTTTTGTACTGCTTTGGGGCTTAGTGTCCCAATCAGCTTCAGGTGAACTGGTTTCAGGAACAACAATTCCCATTTCTAAGTCAACTGGTAACTTCCCGGGTCTTTCTCTCATCAAGTATGCTGGCGTGCAATTGGTGGAACTCACAGGGATGTTGTTGTACATGTCCACTAAATCAGGCAACTTCTCTAGCCACATGCTTCTTTATTCCAAGGGCAAGGTTTTCAACAGGTCTATAACCACCTGGTTCATTGTCTCACACATGCCGTTTGTCTGTGGGTGATTCGGTGTGGTTCGGATTTTCTTACATCCATACAGGTTGCAAAACTCCTGGAACACTTCAGCTTCGAACGCAGAACCTTGATCCGTCAACACCTGTTCCGGGTAGCCATGTGGTCTACAGAAGTAGGCTTGAATGGTTCTCGCTGCGGTTCTTGCTGTCAAGTCCTTTACAGGTACTACCACCAGAAACCGGGAATAGTGGTCTACCATAGTGAGGGCATACGTATAGCCAGATCCACTGGGTGTCAATTTCACATGGTCCAGGGCTACAAGTTCCAGCGGCTGCTTGGTGACAATTGGTTGTAGTGGAGCTCTTTGACTGTCACGATCCTTTCTTCTCAGGTTGCATGGGCCACAGTTTTGGCACCAGTTCTCAATGGTAGTTCTCATGCCAACCCAATAGAATCTGTTGCGTAACAGTACATCAAGCTTCTTCCACCCAAAGGGTCCTGCTCCGTCATGGTACGCCTCCAGCACCATCTGAACATCTCTCTTCGGTACCACTATTTGACACACCCTCTCATAGGTTCGGGGGTTGATGTAATGTCTGCATAGCCTACCCCTGTAGATGAACAATCTGCTCTTTTCCTTCCACAGGTGCTGCGCTTCCGGTGGGGCATCTGGGCTAAGACTTGAGTCTGGTTGGATTATTAGCTCTTTAACTAGGCGAACAGCCAGATCGCTGTCTTGCATTTCCTCCCACCCGTGGTAAGGTAACGGGTTCAGCGTGGCCTCTTGACGTTTGCCTTTAACACCTTGGTTACACTGGGATGCACTGTTGCGGTGAAAAGCCAGCAGCTCTATCTCTTCTAGCTCATCCGAGTCTTCTCCTGCATCTGGTAAATGGGACATTCTCGACAATGCATCAGCATTGGCGTTTTTGCGGCCTGCCCGATATTTGATGGTGAAGTCATAGTTTGACAAACGGGCCATCCATCGCTGCTCTAGTGCACCTAGCTTTGCGGAGTCCAAGTGAGTAAGCGGGTTGTTATCCGTAAATATGGAAAACTTCGCAGCCGCCAGGTAGTGCTTGAACCGTTCAGTGATGGCCCAGACTAAGACCAGGAATCCAGCTTGAACGAACTGTAGTTTTCCGGGTTTCTCTCAGTAGGACGGAGCTTCCTGCTTGCAAAGGCAATTACACGTTCTTTGCCATTCTGCACCTGCGACAGCACAGCTCCCAATCCCACATTACTAGTATAAAGCTGTGGAAAAAGAAGCGCAGATAGGGTATTACCCCAATAATATGGGGGGAAAGGGGGGAGTATTACTCACCAAATGAAGTTGTGCAAGTCACAACTCCTTTACTCGCATATAAAATGTGATTAAGGCTGCAGCCCCCCGAAGGCAGATAACAGAAAGCAGTAGAGAGGGGTAGTAATGCTGCGCCAAAAATCACTGATGAGAATCAGATTAACGTGTCTTTATTATTGGCATAGGTCTACGCGTTTCAGGAGCTCTGCTCCCTTCCTCAGGACCGACAAGCAAGAAAGAAACATCAAATCTCTATTTGATGTTTCTTTCTTGCTTTTCGGTCCTGAGGAAGGGAGCAGAGCTCCTGAAACGCATAGACCTATGCCAATAATAAAGACACGTTAATCTGATTCTCATGAGTGATTTTTGGCGCAGCATTACTACCCCTCTCTACTGTTTTCTGTTAATCCCACATTACTGGCATCTGTGTACAGCCCGAATGGCAGATTATAATCAGGGTAGGCCAGGATTTCCTCACCGGTCAGGGCCCACTTCATGTGCTTGAAGGAGTCTTCTTCTTTCTCACCCCATTCAAATGGAGGGCCGGAAGTCTTGCCCTTTTTGGTCTGGCCTACCAGGAGATCTTGCAAAGGCGCCGCTATTTTCGTGAAGTCCTTTATGAACCTCCTGTAGTATCCTACCAGCCCCAAGAACTGACGCACCTCTTTGACGGTTGTTGGCTTTGGCCAGTCTCTGATAGCAGTGACCTTTTCAGGGTCTGGTGCCACACCATCCGCACTGACCACATGCCCAAGATACTGAACCTTCGGCTTCAGCAAATGGCATTTTGAAGGCTTTAGTTTCATACCAAACTTTGACAATGCTTCAAACACCTCGGCCAGGTGCTCCAGATGTTCCTCATACATCTTGGAATACACAATGACATCATCAAGATATATCAGTACAGTCTCGAAGTTTCGGTGCCCCAGGCAACACTCCATCAGCCTTTGGAACGTGCCGGGTGCATTGCAGAGTCCAAACGGCATGTTGTTGAACTCACACAGACTCATCGGCGTCGTGAATGCGGTCTTCTCTCGATCTTCTTCTGCTATGGAAACCTACCAATACCCACTGGTAAGATCTAAGGTGGAAAAGAAATTAGCAGCTTTCAGGGCAGCAAGTGATTCCTCAATGCGGGGCAACGGGTAAGCATCCGTGTGTGTTATGCGGTTTATCTGCCTATAGTCAACGCACATCCTCATTGTGCCATCTTTCTTTCTTACCAGGACAAGTGGGGCTGACCAGGGGCTACAACTATCTAATAACCCCAGCTTCCTTCATTTCCCGTAACATATCTTTAGCACCCTGATAGTGAGCTGGTGGTATAGGCCTGTATCTCTCTTTTATAGGTGGATGGTCTCCCGTGGGTATGCGATGGTGTACCCCTTTTATCCGCCCAAAGTCTAATGGATGCTTACTAAAGACCCATTCATATTCCTTCACCACCCGATAAACTCCGTGCCTTTGGTAAGAAGGAGTGGAATCAGTGGCGACATGCAGCTTCTGACACCAGTCCTCCAGCTGTCCCTTGGAGCTGTGGTCCTCCGCCTGGTCGGACGGGGTCAAGGGTTCCACTGCCTGAATTGAGTTGTTGTTGACAGTGAACAATTTGGCAACAGTAGCATATGTGGGTAGCTTGACCTCTTCCTCTCCACAGTTTAAAACTCGTACAGGTACCCTCCCTTTGCGTACATCAACTATCCCCCTGGCTATCAGGACTGTGGGCCTACTATCTGAGTACATGGGCTCTACCATTGCCTGGTAATCCCGCCCTCTGAGGCCTATAGCTGCCCAACACCAAATCATCACTTCACTTCTTGGGGGTAACACAATGGGGAATGGGTCGCTTACCCGTACACTGCCGATTTCTCCACCAGACAACTCTACCTGTTGTCTCTGCAGAAGGGCTTTGATTTCTTTCTGTAGGACCCTCTGCTGCCCAATGCTGGCAGTTTCTGCAACCTGCTGGAGCAAGAAAAGAACTTCTCCTAGACAATTTTCAACAACATTAGTACCCAATATCATTGTTGGATTTCTTTCACGACAATCAGTATCCACCACAATAAGTCCTTGGCCCTTTAGCTCCTCCCTCCCCACCTTTATCGTCACCTCCTTGTACCCTACTTGTGATACCGGCTGTCCATTAGCAGCATATATAGTAAGGTCAGGGTCTGGGCGAGTGAGCTCAGAATCGGCCCAAAATCTTTTGTAAAGGATATGCGGGATCGTCGTCACTTGTGAGCCAGTGTCCAATAGAGCAAGTGTGGGAATGCCATCTAGCACGCGAGATAGGAATAGTTGTCCTCCCACATATCTATCGCGCCAGTTCGATGGGCCTGGTTGTTTTATTCCTGGTGGTCGGCCCGCTACCCCAGGAGTCGCTGGTTTAAAGGACTTGACCTGGCAAAGTGGCCCGCCTTGTTACAACGGCGGCAGATAGGCTGTCCTGACGAGTCGTAGCGGTCGTTGGGTCTTCCTCTGGGCGGCGGGTTTCTCCTTCCTTTACATTCACGGGACGTCCTCAGGGCTGTCAGCCAACTGGATCCTCTCCGACGACTGTGGTTTCTGCTGGAGTTGCATGGCCTTTAGGAGCATGGCCACATCTTTTGTCAGCTGCTGTACCTGGGAACACAAGTCATCAGAGGCACCAGGTATTACAGTCTGTCCATTGATTTCTGCTGGAGTTAAGGAAAGGGACGCCACCTCTGAGGGAGAGGTGATGGCTTGCCGTGGTTGAGGTGCGGGGTCTGTAGTCACAGGGACTCGCAGTGCTCTAATGGCCCGGTTCTTCAGAGTTACAAAGTCCAGACTCGGATGCTCCATGACCCATAGACGCAGCTGTGTTTGATGAATTGGTGAATGTAGCCCCTCAAAAAACTGTTCAATTAACATTTTATCTTCCTCTCGTGCACTTTCAGGGTCTACCTGCTTTACAGACTGCAGCGCCTCCTGAAGGTTCAATGCATAATCCAGTATGCTATCCTGCGGTCTCTGTTTGCAGTTGTTAAACCTCATTCTTAGCTCAGCTACACTACGAGTTTCAAAAGCAGCTTTTAAATTAGCAAATATCTGGGTTATTGTCCTTTTATCTGTATTCAGCCAGGATTTATCCTCTCGCTCTGCTGCACCCGTCAGTTGCCCCAGCAAAACACACACTTTTTGCTTGTCAGTCATAGAGTATATATCCAGGAAATTGCACATCTTTTCTCTAAATTCAGCTAGGGTATTGGGGTCCCCAGCATATTGCGGTAACCATGCCGCCCCTGGGACATACGGCAGAGCAAGTGGCATGATCGGGGATACAGCTTCAGGTGCTGCAGCTGCTCCAGCGGCATCAGCATCGCCTTGCATCTCCATCCTCACTGTGGCGCAGTTAGTTTTTCAAATGCTCAAAATGGCGGCAAAGTTCAGTTATTATTAAACAGTTTTCAAGGCACACGTTACCCAGGGTTACTGGGCCTTGTCCAGATCCTGTTCGTGACGCCAAAAGCTGACCCGCCCCAGGGCCGTGGGGTACTCGGTTCCGGGTGTTGGTTAATGGGATTATGTCACGGGGGCCTGTGCCCGGTTCCGTGGCCCTGGTGGTCGTTGAAAGTCAATAAATAATAAAAATAAAAAAAAATAAAATAAAAAAAAAATAATAAAGAAAAAAAATAAATAAAAGTATTTCGTGACACCACCTACGGTTCCAGTATGGTTACTGGGGCTGCAGGTCAGACTTCTGGGGTGATGGTTAGGCAGCCAGTTGTTTACGCTTCCCGTAGGTGAAGCGGGGTCCCCAGGGCAGTTTTAGTAGTACACAGATATGGCGGCCATTTTTCCTCACAGCCTTTTCAACTGTCACTTTAGTGCAGCAGCCTATGGCTCCTCAGATGAAGAAATAAAGTGCGTCACACTAATTCATTATCGCTGACCAGATTTTACTTGCAGGTGTTAAAAAGGGGTTCAGTTTCTGATGTTAGTTTTTTTTGGGTAATCTGGGAACAGTTCAGGATCTCTGCACCAGGTCAGTTGGCTGCCTGTAGCTATACCTTGTCCCTCTCTCACTGTCTTCACCTGTATGGCTTGTGGCGGGAGCTTCTCTAAGGGGCACTGCTGTACTCACTGCGGTCCCTAAGCTCTGTGTAGCGGCTTTGCCTTCAGGTGCTGCTGCGGCCAGGAGATCTGCAGTCTCCCTGGCCCCCGGTCTTTATTGCTGGGCAGATTAGATCCCTCACAATCTCGGACGCCGGTGTCCGATAATCAGCGCTGTTCCTTGGGGATGAACCGGTCTGTCTCCACCTCCCCGGTCACTCCTCTTTTGCCTCACTCTTGATCCCTCAGGCGGTCACACAGTTACTTGTGCGGGCTAAGCACTGCCCTCTCCATTTTGATGTCTTCCCTCACTCTCTGCTCGCACAGTCTCCTTTTCTCCAACTGTCAACTGTCTCTCTGACTCCGCCTCCAAACCTGGATTTAAAGGGGACCTCACCTGAACTCTACTTGTAGAGCTCCCCCTTCAAGCTTGGAGTGGAAATGTTGTATGTGGGATTACCTAATGTGGAGATCCTTCCCTGCCCAGGTACAGGTATATTTGTGGCAACTGAACCCTGGGGTGCCACATTCCCCCTTAGTTAAATTCAGTACTCCTGGACTGGAAACACAAACTTATAAAGCATTAGCAACAATAAAGAGTAGTACAAAGTCTTAAAAAATAAAAATTACAAAAACCAATAAAACAGAAAAATGCAGTCCTTCCGCTGCAAAATGTGAGTATGGTATATATAAGAAAGTTTTTGACCACTACCAGTTCTGTGGTCCATTGGTCCATAAAAGTTCAAGAAGATGCAAACGTTCATGCAAAAAGTCCTGCAGGCTCAACACGCTTGACGGTTACGGATTTACTTAGTTGCAATAAACAAACAAATAAAATATTTTTACATTTTACTAACTACTACAATTTCTATTTAATATTCTTCTATATAACGGGACGGAGGCTGACCAAAGTTGCTACGGCTAGACCTACGTAATGCCTGTGTCACAACTGGTCGGTGCAGTGTACTGGTACCTAGTGCTGGTGCTATGCGTGCACTATCTACTAGTCTGCATGAGGATCTACGCAATATTGGTATGTGTGAATGTTGTCTTAGTCTTACCATAGGACTGGCAGGATCCCCAATAGCAGGGTTCTCTGGTTCTACTGCGACAGGTAGTTCTTCTGAAACGTTGACCGGTTCTTCCAGTCTTTCTGGGACTTCTACTGGTTGAGCGCCAGTCAATAATGGTATAATTATGGCTCCATTGTACTGAGGCCAATTTTCAGGAAAATCACCAAGTACTGTTCTTATCATCTTCTGTTTCTTTTCCTCTTTAGGTTGAGGTATACAGGGGATTACTTTTTGCTTCAACTGTTCAGGACATTTTTTAAGGTGGTCTCTAGAAACTGCTGCTGACGTTTTTCCCTTATCCTTGCTGATTAAGCAGATTTTCTTGTCAAATTTAGAGGGCAATACTGTGTATAGTTCTGCTTCCCTCTGGTCATCAAGCTTATGGGTCTTTCTTTTTCTTTTTAGAACCATCTCTCCAGGTATTAAAGGAGCAGCTGGTGCATTCTTGTTATAATCTTTCTCTTGCCTTTCTCTAATTTGGTCTAGGCTTCTTTCTACGCACTCCTGTACCTTTTTGTACTGCTTTGGGGCTTAGTGTCCCAATCAGCTTCAGCTGAACTGGTTTCAGGAACAACAATTCCCATTTCTAAGTCAACTGGTAACTTCCCGGGTCTTTCTCTCATCAAGTATGCTGGCGTGCAATTGGTGGAACTCACAGGGATGTTGTTGTACATGTCCACTAAATCAGGCAACTTCTCTAGCCACATGCTTCTTTATTCCAAGGGCAAGGTTTTCAACAGGTCTATAACCACCTGGTTCATTGTCTCACACATGCCGTTTGTCTGTGGGTGATTCGGTGTGGTTCGGATTTTCTTACATCCATACAGGTTGCAAAACTCCTGGAACACTTCAGCTTCGAACGCAGAACCTTGATCCGTCAACACCTGTTCCGGGTAGCCATGTGGTCTACAGAAGCAGGCTTGAATGGTTCTCGCTGCGGTTCTTGCTGTCAAGTCCTTTACAGGTACTACCACCAGAAACCGGGAATAGTGGTCTACCATAGTGAGGGCATACGTATAGCCAGATCCACTGGGTGTCAATTTCACATGGTCCAGGGCTACAAGTTCCAGCGGCTGCTTGGTGACAATTGGTTGTAGTGGAGCTCTTTGACTGTCACGATCCTTTCTTCTCAGGTTGCATGGGCCACAGTTTTGGCACCAGTTCTCAATGGTAGTTCTCATGCCAACCCAATAGAATCTGTTGCGTAACAGTACATCAAGCTTCTTCCACCCAAAGGGTCCTGCTCCGTCATGGTACGCCTCCAGCACCATCTGAACATCTCTCTTCGGTACCACTATTTGACACACCCTCTCATAGGTTCGGGGGTTGATGTAATGTCTGCATAGCCTACCCCTGTAGATGAACAATCTGCTCTTTTCCTTCCACAGGTGCTGCGCTTCCGGTGGGGCATCTGGGCTAAGACTTGAGTCTGGTTGGATTATTAGCTCTTTAACTAGGCGAACAGCCAGATCACTGTCTTGCATTTCTTCCCACCCGTGGTAAGGTAACGGGTTCAGCGTGGCCTCTTGAAGTTTGCCTTTAACACCTTGGTTACACTGGGATGCACTGTTGCGGTGAAAAGCCAGCAGCTCTATCTCTTCTAGCTCATCCGAGTCTTCTCCTGCATCTGGTAAATGGGACATTCTCGACAATGCATCAGCATTGGCGTTTTTGCGGCCTGCCCGATATTTGATGGTGAAGTCATAGTTTGACAAACGGGCCATCCATCGCTGCTCTAGTGCACCTAGCTTTGCGGAGTCCAAGTGAGTAAGCGGGTTGTTATCCGTAAATATGGAAAACTTCGCAGCCGCCAGGTAGTGCTTGAACCGTTCAGTGATGGCCCAGACTAAGACCAGGAATCCAGCTTGAACGAACTGTAGTTTTCCGGGTTTCTCTCAGTAGGACGGAGCTTCCTGCTTGCAAAGGCAATTACACGTTCTTTGCCATTCTGCACCTGCGACAGCACAGCTCCCAATCCCACATTACTAGTATAAAGCTGTGGAAAAAGAAGCGCAGATAGGGTATTACCCCAATAATATGGGGGGAAAGGGGGGAGTATTACTCACCAAATGAAGTTGTGCAAGTCACAACTCCTTTACTCGCATATAAAATGTGATTAAGGCTGCAGCCCCCCGAAGGCAGATAACAGAAAACAGTAGAGAGGGGTAGTAATGCTGCGCCAAAAATCACTGATGAGAATCAGATTAACGTGTCTTTATTATTGGCATAGGTCTACGCGTTTCAGGAGCTCTGCTCCCTTCCTCAGGACCGACAAGCAAGAAAGAAACATCAAATCTCTATTTGATGTTTCTTTCTTGCTTTTCGGTCCTGAGGAAGGGAGCAGAGCTCCTGAAACGCATAGACCTATGCCAATAATAAAGACACGTTAATCTGATTCTCATGAGTGATTTTTGGCGCAGCATTACTACCCCTCTCTACTGTTTTCTGTTAATCCCACATTACTGGCATCTGTGTACAGCCCGAATGGCAGATTATAATCAGGGTAGGCCAGGATTTCCTCACCGGTCAGGGCCCACTTCATGTGCTTGAAGGAGTCTTCTTCTTTCTCACCCCATTCAAATGGAGGGCCGGAAGTCTTGCCCTTTTTGGTCTGGCCTACCAGGAGATCTTGCAAAGGCGCCGCTATTTTCGTGAAGTCCTTTATGAACCTCCTGTAGTATCCTACCAGCCCCAAGAACTGACGCACCTCTTTGACGGTTGTTGGCTTTGGCCAGTCTCTGATAGCAGTGACCTTTTCAGGGTCTGGTGCCACACCATCCGCACTGACCACATGCCCAAGATACTGAACCTTCGGCTTCAGCAAATGGCATTTTGAAGGCTTTAGTTTCATACCAAACTTTGACAATGCTTCAAACACCTCGGCCAGGTGCTCCAGATGTTCCTCATACATCTTGGAATACACAATGACATCATCAAGATATATCAGTACAGTCTCGAAGTTTCGGTGCCCCAGGCAACACTCCATCAGCCTTTGGAACGTGCCGGGTGCATTGCAGAGTCCAAACGGCATGTTGTTGAACTCACACAGACTCATCGGCGTCGTGAATGCGGTCTTCTCTCGATCTTCTTCTGCTATGGAAACCTACCAATACCCACTGGTAAGATCTAAGGTGGAAAAGAAATTAGCAGCTTTCAGGGCAGCAAGTGATTCCTCAATGCGGGGCAACGGGTAAGCATCCGTGTGTGTTATGCGGTTTATCTGCCTATAGTCAACGCACATCCTCATTGTGCCATCTTTCTTTCTTACCAGGACAAGTGGGGCTGACCAGGGGCTACAACTATCTAATAACCCCAGCTTCCTTCATTTCCCGTAACATATCTTTAGCACCCTGATAGTGAGCTGGTGGTATAGGCCTGTATCTCTCTTTTATAGGTGGATGGTCTCCCGTGGGTATGCGATGGTGTACCCCTTTTATCCGCCCAAAGTCTAATGGATGCTTACTAAAGACCCATTCATATTCCTTCACCACCCGATAAACTCCGTGCCTTTGGTAAGAAGGAGTGGAATCAGTGGCGACATGCAGCTTCTGACACCAGTCCTCCAGCTGTCCCTTGGAGCTGTGGTCCTCCGCCTGGTCGGACGGGGTCAAGGGTTCCACTGCCTGAATTGAGTTGTTGTTGACAGTGAACAATTTGGCAACAGTAGCATATGTGGGTAGCTTGACCTCTTCCTCTCCACAGTTTAAAACTCGTACAGGTACCCTCCCTTTGCGTACATCAACTATCCCCCTGGCTATCAGGACTGTGGGCCTACTATCTGAGTACATGGGCTCTACCATTGCCTGGTAATCCCGCCCTCTGAGGCCTATAGCTGCCCAACACCAAATCATCACTTCACTTCTTGGGGGTAACACAATGGGGAATGGGTCGCTTACCCGTACACTGCCGATTTCTCCACCAGACAACTCTACCTGTTGTCTCTGCAGAAGGGCTTTGATTTCTTTCTGTAGGACCCTCTGCTGCCCGATGCTGGCAGTTTCTGCAACCTGCTGGAGCAAGAAAAGAACTTCTCCTAGACAATTTTCAACAACATTAGTACCCAATATCATTGTTGGATTTCTTTCACGACAATCAGTATCCACCACAATAAGTCCTTTGCCCTTTAGCTCCTCCCTCCCCACCTTTATCGTCACCTCCTTGTACCCTACTTGTGATACCGGCTGTCCATTAGCAGCATATATAGTAAGGTCAGGGTCTGGGCGAGTGAGCTCAGAATCGGCCCAAAATCTTTTGTAAAGGATATGCGGGATCGTCGTCACTTGTGAGCCAGTGTCCAATAGAGCAAGTGTGGGAATGCCATCTAGCACGCGAGATAGGAATAGTTGTCCTCCCACATATCTATCGCGCCAGTTCGATGGGCCTGGTTGTTTTATTCCTGGTGGTCGGCCCGCTACCCCAGGAGTCGCTGGTTTAAAGGACTTGACCTGGCAAAGTGGCCCGCCTTGTTACAACGGCGGCAGATAGGCTGTCCTGACGAGTCGTAGTGGTCGTTGGGTCTTCCTCTGGGCGGCGGGTTTCTCCTTCCTTTACATTCACGGGACGTCCTCAGGGCTGTCAGCCAACTGGATCCTCTCCGACGACTGTGGTTTCTGCTGGAGTTGCATGGCCTTTAGGAGCATGGCCACATCTTTTGTCAGCTGCTGTACCTGGGAACACAAGTCATCAGAGGCACCAGGTATTACAGTCTGTCCATTGATTTCTGCTGGAGTTAAGGAAAGGGACGCCACCTCTGAGGGAGAGGTGATGGCTTGCCGTGGTTGAGGTGCGGGGTCTGTAGTCACAGGGACTCGCAGTGCTCTAATGGCCCGGTTCTTCAGAGTTACAAAGTCTAGACTCGGATGCTCCATGACCCATAGACGCAGCTGTGTTTGATGAATTGGTGAATGTAGCCCCTCAAAAAACTGTTCAATTAACATTTTATCTTCCTCTCGTGCACTTTCAGGGTCTACCTGCTTTACAGCCTGCAGCGCCTCCTGAAGGTTCAATGCATAATCCAGTATGCTATCCTGCGGTCTCTGTTTGCAGTTGTTAAACCTCATTCTTAGCTCAGCTACACTACGAGTTTCAAAAGCAGCTTTTAAATTAGCAAATATCTGGGTTATTGTCCTTTTATCTGTATTCAGCCAGGATTTATCCTCTCGCTCTGCTGCACCCGTCAGTTGCCCCAGCAAAACACACACTTTTTGCTTGTCAGTCATAGAGTATATATCCAGGAAATTGCACATCTTTTCTCTAAATTCAGCTAGGGTATTGGGGTCCCCAGCATATTGCGGTAACCATGCCGCCCCTGGGACATACAGCAGAGCAAGTGGCATGATCGGGGATACAGCTTCAGGTGCTGCAGCTGCTCCAGCGGCATCAGCATCGCCTTGCATCTCCATCCTCACTGTGGCGCAGTTAGTTTTTCAAATGCTCAAAATGGCGGCAAAGTTCAGTTATTATTAAACAGTTTTCAAGGCACACGTTACCCAGGGTTACTGGGCCTTGTCCAGATCCTGTTCGTGACGCCAAAAGCTGACCCGCCCCAGGGCCGTGGGGTACTCGGTTCCGGGTGTTGGTTAATGGGATTATGTCACGGGGGCCTGTGCCCGGTTCCGTGGCCCTGGTGGTCGTTGAAAGTCAATAAATAATAAAAATAAAAAAAAATAAAATAAAAAAAAAGTAATAAAGAAAAAAAATAAATAAATAAAAGTATTTCGTGACACCACCTATGGTTCCAGTATGGTTACTGGGGCTGCAGGTCAGACTTCTGGGGTGATGGTTAGGCAGCCAGTTGTTTACGCTTCCCGTAGGTGAAGCGGGGTCCCCAGGGCAGTTTTAGTAGTACACAGATATGGCGGCCGTTTTTCCTCACAGCCTTTTCAACTGTCACTTTAGTGCAGCAGCCTATGGCTCCTCAGATGAAGAAATAAAGTGCGTCACACTAATTCATTATCGCTGACCAGATTTTACTTGCAGGTGTTAAAAAGGGGTTCAGTTTCTGATGTTAGTTTTTTTTGGGTAATCTGGGAACAGTTCAGGATCTCTGCACCAGGTCAGTTGGCTGCCTGTAGCTATACCTTGTCCCTCTCTCACTGTCTTCACCTGTATGGCTTGTGGCGGGAGCTTCTCTAAGGGGCACTGCTGTACTCACTGCGGTCCCTAAGCTCTGTGTAGCGGCTTTGCCTTCAGGTGCTGCTGCGGCCAGGAGATCTGCAGTCTCCCTGGCCCCCGGTCTTTATTGCTGGGCAGATTAGATCCCTCACAATCTCGGACGCCGGTGTCCGATAATCAGCGCTGTTCCTTGGGGATGAACCGGTCTGTCTCCACCTCCCCGGTCACTCCTCTTTTGCCTCACTCTTGATCCCTCAGGCGGTCACACAGTTACTTGTGCGGGCTAAGCACTGCCCTCTCCATTTTGATGTCTTCCCTCACTCTCTGCTCGCACAGTCTCCTTTTCTCCAACTGTCAACTGTCTCTCTGACTCCGCCTCCAAACCTGGATTTAAAGGGGACCTCACCTGAACTCTACTTGTAGAGCTCCCCCTTCAAGCTTGGAGTGGAAATGTTGTATGTGGGATTACCTAATGTGGAGATCCTTCCCTGCCCAGGTACAGGTATATTTGTGGCAACTGAACCCTGGGGTGCCACATTCCCCCTTAGTTAAATTCAGTACTCCTGGACTGGAAACACAAACTTATAAAGCATTAGCAACAATAAAGAGTAGTACAAAGTCTTAAAAAATAAAAATTACAAAAACCAATAAAACAGAAAAATGCAGTCCTTCCGCTGCAAAATGTGAGTATGGTATATATAAGAAAGTTTTTGACCACTACCAGTTCTGTGGTCCATTGGTCCATAAAAGTTCAAGAAGATGCAAACGTTCATGCAAAAAGTCCTGCAGGCTCAACACGCTTGACGGTTACGGATTTACTTAGTTGCAATAAACAAACAAATAAAATATTTTTACATTTTACTAACTACTACAATTTCTATTTAATATTCTTCTATATAACGGGACGGAGGCTGACCAAAGTTGCTACGGCTAGACCTACGTAATGCCTGTGTCACAACTGGTCGGTGCAGTGTACTGGTACCTAGTGCTGGTGCTATGCGTGCACTATCTACTAGTCTGCATGAGGATCTACGCAATATTGGTATGTGTGAATGTTGTCTTAGTCTTACCATAGGACTGGCAGGATCCCCAATAGCAGGGTTCTCTGGTTCTACTGCGACAGGTAGTTCTTCTGAAACGTTGACCGGTTCTTCCAGTCTTTCTGGGACTTCTACTGGTTGAGCGCCAGTCAATAATGGTATAATTATGGCTCCATTGTACTGAGGCCAATTTTCAGGAAAATCACCAAGTACTGTTCTTATCATCTTCTCTTTCTTTTCCTCTTTAGGTTGAGGTATACAGGGGATTACTTTTTGCTTCAACTGTTCAGGACATTTTTTAAGGTGGTCTCTAGAAACTGCTGCTGACGTTTTTCCCTTATCCTTGCTGATTAAGCAGATTTTCTTGTCAAATTTAGAGGGCAATACTGTGTATAGTTCTGCTTCCCTCTGGTCATCAAGCTTATGGGTCTTTCTTTTTCTTTTTAGAACCATCTCTCCAGGTATTAAAGGAGCAGCTGGTGCATTCTTGTTATAATCTTTCTCTTGCCTTTCTCTAATTTGGTCTAGGCTTCTTTCTACGCACTCCTGTACCTTTTTGTACTGCTTTGGGGCTTAGTGTCCCAATCAGCTTCAGGTGAACTGGTTTCAGGAACAACAATTCCCATTTCTAAGTCAACTGGTAACTTCCCGGGTCTTTCTCTCATCAAGTATGCTGGCGTGCAATTGGTGGAACTCACAGGGATGTTGTTGTACATGTCCACTAAATCAGGCAACTTCTCTAGCCACATGCTTCTTTATTCCAAGGGCAAGGTTTTCAACAGGTCTATAACCACCTGGTTCATTGTCTCACACATGCCGTTTGTCTGTGGGTGATTCGGTGTGGTTCGGATTTTCTTACATCCATACAGGTTGCAAAACTCCTGGAACACTTCAGCTTCGAACGCAGAACCTTGATCCGTCAACACCTGTTCCGGGTAGCCATGTGGTCTACAGAAGTAGGCTTGAATGGTTCTCGCTGCGGTTCTTGCTGTCAAGTCCTTTACAGGTACTACCACCAGAAACCGGGAATAGTGGTCTACCATAGTGAGGGCATACGTATAGCCAGATCCACTGGGTGTCAATTTCACATGGTCCAGGGCTACAAGTTCCAGCGGCTGCTTGGTGACAATTGGTTGTAGTGGAGCTCTTTGACTGTCACGATCCTTTCTTCTCAGGTTGCATGGGCCACAGTTTTGGCACCAGTTCTCAATGGTAGTTCTCATGCCAACCCAATAGAATCTGTTGCGTAACAGTACATCAAGCTTCTTCCACCCAAAGGGTCCTGCTCCATCATGGTACGCCTCCAGCACCATCTGAACATCTCTCTTCGGTACCACTATTTGACACACCCTCTCATAGGTTCGGGGGTTGATGTAATGTCTGCATAGCCTACCCCTGTAGATGAACAATCTGCTCTTTTCCTTCCACAGGTGCTGCGCTTCCGGTGGGGCATCTGGGCTAAGACTTGAGTCTGGTTGGATTATTAGCTCTTTAACTAGGCGAACAGCCAGATCGCTGTCTTGCATTTCCTCCCACCCGTGGTAAGGTAACGGGTTCAGCGTGGCCTCTTGACGTTTGCCTTTAACACCTTGGTTACACTGGGATGCACTGTTGCGGTGAAAAGCCAGCAGCTCTATCTCTTCTAGCTCATCCGAGTCTTCTCCTGCATCTGGTAAATGGGACATTCTCGACAATGCATCAGCATTGGCGTTTTTGCGGCCTGCCCGATATTTGATGGTGAAGTCATAGTTTGACAAACGGGCCATCCATCGCTGCTCTAGTGCACCTAGCTTTGCGGAGTCCAAGTGAGTAAGCGGGTTGTTATCCGTAAATATGGAAAACTTTGCAGCCGCCAGGTAGTGCTTGAACCGTTCAGTGATGGCCCAGACTAAGACCAGGAATCCAGCTTGAACGAACTGTAGTTTTCCGGGTTTCTCTCAGTAGGACGGAGCTTCCTGCTTGCAAAGGCAATTACACGTTCTTTGCCATTCTGCACCTGCGACAGCACAGCTCCCAATCCCACATTACTAGTATAAAGCTGTGGAAAAAGAAGCGCAGATAGGGTATTACCCCAATAATATGGGGGGAAAGGGGGGAGTATTACTCACCAAATGAAGTTGTGCAAGTCACAACTCCTTTACTCGCATATAAAATGTGATTAAGGCTGCAGCCCCCCGAAGGCAGATAACAGAAAACAGTAGAGAGGGGTAGTAATGCTGCGCCAAAAATCACTGATGAGAATCAGATTAACGTGTCTTTATTATTGGCATAGGTCTACGCGTTTCAGGAGCTCTGCTCCCTTCCTCAGGACCGACAAGCAAGAAAGAAACATCAAATCTCTATTTGATGTTTCTTTCTTGCTTTTCGGTCCTGAGGAAGGGAGCAGAGCTCCTGAAACGCATAGACCTATGCCAATAATAAAGACACGTTAATCTGATTCTCATGAGTGATTTTTGGCGCAGCATTACTACCCCTCTCTACTGTTTTCTGTTAATCCCACATTACTGGCATCTGTGTACAGCCCGAATGGCAGATTATAATCAGGGTAGGCCAGGATTTCCTCACCGGTCAGGGCCCACTTCATGTGCTTGAAGGAGTCTTCTTCTTTCTCACCCCATTCAAATGGAGGGCCGGAAGTCTTGCCCTTTTTGGTCTGGCCTACCAGGAGATCTTGCAAAGGCGCCGCTATTTTCGTGAAGTCCTTTATGAACCTCCTGTAGTATCCTACCAGCCCCAAGAACTGACGCACCTCTTTGACTGTTGTTGGCTTTGGCCAGTCTCTGATAGCAGTGACCTTTTCAGGGTCTGGTGCCACACCATCCGCACTGACCACATGCCCAAGATACTGAACCTTCGGCTTCAGCAAATGGCATTTTGAAGGCTTTAGTTTCATACCAAACTTTGACAATGCTTCAAACACCTCGGCCAGGTGCTCCAGATGTTCCTCATACATCTTGGAATACACAATGACATCATCAAGATATATCAGTACAGTCTCGAAGTTTCGGTGCCCCAGGCAACACTCCATCAGCCTTTGGAACGTGCCGGGTGCATTGCAGAGTCCAAACGGCATGTTGTTGAACTCACACAGACTCATCGGCGTCGTGAATGCGGTCTTCTCTCGATCTTCTTCTGCTATGGAAACCTACCAATACCCACTGGTAAGATCTAAGGTGGAAAAGAAATTAGCAGCTTTCAGGGCAGCAAGTGATTCCTCAATGCGGGGCAACGGGTAAGCATCCGTGTGTGTTATGCGGTTTATCTGCCTATAGTCAACGCACATCCTCATTGTGCCATCTTTCTTTCTTACCAGGACAAGTGGGGCTGACCAGGGGCTACAACTATCTAATAACCCCAGCTTCCTTCATTTCCCGTAACATATCTTTAGCACCCTGATAGTGAGCTGGTGGTATAGGCCTGTATCTCTCTTTTATAGGTGGATGGTCTCCCGTGGGTATGCGATGGTGTACCCCTTTTATCCGCCCAAAGTCTAATGGATGCTTACTAAAGACCCATTCATATTCCTTCACCACCCGATAAACTCCGTGCCTTTGGTAAGAAGGAGTGGAATCAGTGGCGACATGCAGCTTCTGACACCAGTCCTCCAGCTGTCCCTTGGAGCTGTGGTCCTCCGCCTGGTCGGACGGGGTCAAGGGTTCCACTGCCTGAATTGAGTTGTTGTTGACAGTGAACAATTTGGCAACAGTAGCATATGTGGGTAGCTTGACCTCTTCCTCTCCACAGTTTAAAACTCGTACAGGTACCCTCCCTTTGCGTACATCAACTATCCCCCTGGCTATCAGGACTGTGGGCCTACTATCTGAGTACATGGGCTCTACCATTGCCTGGTAATCCCGCCCTCTGAGGCCTATAGCTGCCCAACACCAAATCATCACTTCACTTCTTGGGGGTAACACAATGGGGAATGGGTCGCTTACCCGTACACTGCCGATTTCTCCACCAGACAACTCTACCTGTTGTCTCTGCAGAAGGGCTTTGATTTCTTTCTGTAGGACCCTCTGCTGCCCGATGCTGGCAGTTTCTGCAACCTGCTGGAGCAAGAAAAGAACTTCTCCTAGACAATTTTCAACAACATTAGTACCCAATATCATTGTTGGATTTCTTTCACGACAATCAGTATCCACCACAATAAGTCCTTTGCCCTTTAGCTCCTCCCTCCCCACCTTTATCGTCACCTCCTTGTACCCTACTTGTGATACCGGCTGTCCATTAGCAGCATATATAGTAAGGTCAGGGTCTGGGCGAGTGAGCTCAGAATCGGCCCAAAATCTTTTGTAAAGGATATGCGGGATCGTCGTCACTTGTGAGCCAGTGTCCAATAGAGCAAGTGTGGGAATGCCATCTAGCACGCGAGATAGGAATAGTTGTCCTCCCACATATCTATCGCGCCAGTTCGATGGGCCTGGTTGTTTTATTCCTGGTGGTCGGCCCGCTACCCCAGGAGTCGCTGGTTTAAAGGACTTGACCTGGCAAAGTGGCCCGCCTTGTTACAACGGCGGCAGATAGGCTGTCCTGACGAGTCGTAGCGGTCGTTGGGTCTTCCTCTGGGCGGCGGGTTTCTCCTTCCTTTACATTCACGGGACGTCCTCAGGGCTGTCAGCCAACTGGATCCTCTCCGACGACTGTGGTTTCTGCTGGAGTTGCATGGCCTTTAGGAGCATGGCCACATCTTTTGTCAGCTGCTGTACCTGGGAACACAAGTCATCAGAGGCACCAGGTATTACAGTCTGTCCATTGATTTCTGCTGGAGTTAAGGAAAGGGACGCCACCTCTGAGGGAGAGGTGATGGCTTGCCGTGGTTGAGGTGCGGGGTCTGTAGTCACAGGGACTCGCAGTGCTCTAATGGCCCGGTTCTTCAGAGTTACAAAGTCTAGACTCGGATGCTCCATGACCCATAGACGCAGCTGTGTTTGATGAATTGGTGAATGTAGCCCCTCAAAAAACTGTTCAATTAACATTTTATCTTCCTCTCGTGCACTTTCAGGGTCTACCTGCTTTACAGCCTGCAGCGCCTCCTGAAGGTTCAATGCATAATCCAGTATGCTATCCTGCGGTCTCTGTTTGCAGTTGTTAAACCTCATTCTTAGCTCAGCTACACTACGAGTTTCAAAAGCAGCTTTTAAATTAGCAAATATCTGGGTTATTGTCCTTTTATCTGTATTCAGCCAGGATTTATCCTCTCGCTCTGCTGCACCCGTCAGTTGCCCCAGCAAAACACACACTTTTTGCTTGTCAGTCATAGAGTATATATCCAGGAAATTGCACATCTTTTCTCTAAATTCAGCTAGGGTATTGGGGTCCCCAGCATATTGCGGTAACCATGCCGCCCCTGGGACATACGGCAGAGCAAGTGGCATGATCGGGGATACAGCTTCAGGTGCTGCAGCTGCTCCAGCGGCATCAGCATCGCCTTGCATCTCCATCCTCACTGTGGCGCAGTTAGTTTTTCAAATGCTCAAAATGGCGGCAAAGTTCAGTTATTATTAAACAGTTTTCAAGGCACACGTTACCCAGGGTTACTGGGCCTTGTCCAGATCCTGTTCGTGACGCCAAAAGCTGACCCGCCCCAGGGCCGTGGGGTACTCGGTTCCGGGTGTTGGTTAATGGGATTATGTCACGGGGGCCTGTGCCCGGTTCCGTGGCCCTGGTGGTCGTTGAAAGTCAATAAATAATAAAAATTAAAAAAAATAAAATAAAAAAAAAATAATAAAGAAAAAAAATAAATAAATAAAAGTATTTCGTGACACCACCTACGGTTCCAGTATGGTTACTGGGGCTGCAGGTCAGACTTCTGGGGTGATGGTTAGGCAGCCAGTTGTTTACGCTTCCCGTAGGTGAAGCGGGGTCCCCAGGGCAGTTTTAGTAGTACACAGATATGGCGGCCGTTTTTCCTCACAGCCTTTTCAACTGTCACTTTAGTGCAGCAGCCTATGGCTCCTCAGATGAAGAAATAAAGTGCGTCACACTAATTCATTATCGCTGACCAGATTTTACTTGCAGGTGTTAAAAAGGGGTTCAGTTTCTGATGTTAGTTTTTTTTGGGTAATCTGGGAACAGTTCAGGATCTCTGCACCAGGTCAGTTGGCTGCCTGTAGCTATACCTTGTCCCTCTCTCACTGTCTTCACCTGTATGGCTTGTGGCGGGAGCTTCTCTAAGGGGCACTGCTGTACTCACTGCGGTCCCTAAGCTCTGTGTAGCGGCTTTGCCTTCAGGTGCTGCTGCGGCCAGGAGATCTGCAGTCTCCCTGGCCCCCGGTCTTTATTGCTGGGCAGATTAGATCCCTCACAATCTCGGACGCCGGTGTCCGATAATCAGCGCTGTTCCTTGGGGATGAACCGGTCTGTCTCCACCTCCCCGGTCACTCCTCTTTTGCCTCACTCTTGATCCCTCAGGCGGTCACACAGTTACTTGTGCGGGCTAAGCACTGCCCTCTCCATTTTGATGTCTTCCCTCACTCTCTGCTCGCACAGTCTCCTTTTCTCCAACTGTCAACTGTCTCTCTGACTCCGCCTCCAAACCTGGATTTAAAGGGGACCTCACCTGAACTCTACTTGTAGAGCTCCCCCTTCAAGCTT
Source organism: Anomaloglossus baeobatrachus (assembly GCF_048569485.1). Taxonomy (NCBI): domain Eukaryota; kingdom Metazoa; phylum Chordata; class Amphibia; order Anura; family Aromobatidae; genus Anomaloglossus; species Anomaloglossus baeobatrachus. The sequence continues at coordinate 369,917,876 of NC_134355.1, forward strand.
GGAGTGGAAATGTTGTATGTGGGATTACCTAATGTGGAGATCCTTCCCTGCCCAGGTACAGGTATATTTGTGGCAACTGAACCCTGGGGTGCCACATTCCCCCTTAGTTAAATTCAGTACTCCTGGACTGGAAACACAAACTTATAAAGCATTAGCAACAATAAAGAGTAGTACAAAGTCTTAAAAAATAAAAATTACAAAAACCAATAAAACAGAAAAATGCAGTCCTTCCGCTGCAAAATGTGAGTATGGTATATATAAGAAAGTTTTTGACCACTACCAGTTCTGTGGTCCATTGGTCCATAAAAGTTCAAGAAGATGCAAACGTTCATGCAAAAAGTCCTGCAGGCTCAACACGCTTGACGGTTACGGATTTACTTAGTTGCAATAAACAAACAAATAAAATATTTTTACATTTTACTAACTACTACAATTTCTATTTAATATTCTTCTATATAACGGGACGGAGGCTGACCAAAGTTGCTACGGCTAGACCTACGTAATGCCTGTGTCACAACTGGTCGGTGCAGTGTACTGGTACCTAGTGCTGGTGCTATGCGTGCACTATCTACTAGTCTGCATGAGGATCTACGCAATATTGGTATGTGTGAATGTTGTCTTAGTCTTACCATAGGACTGGCAGGATCCCCAATAGCAGGGTTCTCTGGTTCTACTGCGACAGGTAGTTCTTCTGAAACGTTGACCGGTTCTTCCAGTCTTTCTGGGACTTCTACTGGTTGAGCGCCAGTCAATAATGGTATAATTATGGCTCCATTGTACTGAGGCCAATTTTCAGGAAAATCACCAAGTACTGTTCTTATCATCTTCTCTTTCTTTTCCTCTTTAGGTTGAGGTATACAGGGGATTACTTTTTGCTTCAACTGTTCAGGACATTTTTTAAGGTGGTCTCTAGAAACTGCTGCTGACGTTTTTCCCTTATCCTTGCTGATTAAGCAGATTTTCTTGTCAAATTTAGAGGGCAATACTGTGTATAGTTCTGCTTCCCTCTGGTCATCAAGCTTATGGGTCTTTCTTTTTCTTTTTAGAACCATCTCTCCAGGTATTAAAGGAGCAGCTGGTGCATTCTTGTTATAATCTTTCTCTTGCCTTTCTCTAATTTGGTCTAGGCTTCTTTCTACGCACTCCTGTACCTTTTTGTACTGCTTTGGGGCTTAGTGTCCCAATCAGCTTCAGGTGAACTGGTTTCAGGAACAACAATTCCCATTTCTAAGTCAACTGGTAACTTCCCGGGTCTTTCTCTCATCAAGTATGCTGGCGTGCAATTGGTGGAACTCACAGGGATGTTGTTGTACATGTCCACTAAATCAGGCAACTTCTCTAGCCACATGCTTCTTTATTCCAAGGGCAAGGTTTTCAACAGGTCTATAACCACCTGGTTCATTGTCTCACACATGCCGTTTGTCTGTGGGTGATTCGGTGTGGTTCGGATTTTCTTACATCCATACAGGTTGCAAAACTCCTGGAACACTTCAGCTTCGAACGCAGAACCTTGATCCGTCAACACCTGTTCCGGGTAGCCATGTGGTCTACAGAAGTAGGCTTGAATGGTTCTCGCTGCGGTTCTTGCTGTCAAGTCCTTTACAGGTACTACCACCAGAAACCGGGAATAGTGGTCTACCATAGTGAGGGCATACGTATAGCCAGATCCACTGGGTGTCAATTTCACATGGTCCAGGGCTACAAGTTCCAGCGGCTGCTTGGTGACAATTGGTTGTAGTGGAGCTCTTTGACTGTCACGATCCTTTCTTCTCAGGTTGCATGGGCCACAGTTTTGGCACCAGTTCTCAATGGTAGTTCTCATGCCAACCCAATAGAATCTGTTGCGTAACAGTACATCAAGCTTCTTCCACCCAAAGGGTCCTGCTCCGTCATGGTACGCCTCCAGCACCATCTGAACATCTCTCTTCGGTACCACTATTTGACACACCCTCTCATAGGTTCGGGGGTTGATGTAATGTCTGCATAGCCTACCCCTGTAGATGAACAATCTGCTCTTTTCCTTCCACAGGTGCTGCGCTTCCGGTGGGGCATCTGGGCTAAGACTTGAGTCTGGTTGGATTATTAGCTCTTTAACTAGGCGAACAGCCAGATCGCTGTCTTGCATTTCCTCCCACCCGTGGTAAGGTAACGGGTTCAGCGTGGCCTCTTGACGTTTGCCTTTAACACCTTGGTTACACTGGGATGCACTGTTGCGGTGAAAAGCCAGCAGCTCTATCTCTTCTAGCTCATCCGAGTCTTCTCCTGCATCTGGTAAATGGGACATTCTCGACAATGCATCAGCATTGGCGTTTTTGCGGCCTGCCCGATATTTGATGGTGAAGTCATAGTTTGACAAACGGGCCATCCATCGCTGCTCTAGTGCACCTAGCTTTGCGGAGTCCAAGTGAGTAAGCGGGTTGTTATCCGTAAATATGGACAACTTCGCAGCCGCCAGGTAGTGCTTGAACCGTTCAGTGATGGCCCAGACTAAGACCAGGAATCCAGCTTGAACGAACTGTAGTTTTCCGGGTTTCTCTCAGTAGGACGGAGCTTCCTGCTTGCAAAGGCAATTACACGTTCTTTGCCATTCTGCACCTGCAACAGCACAGCTCCCAATCCCACATTACTAGTATAAAGCTGTGGAAAAAGAAGCGCAGATAGGGTATTACCCCAATAATATGGGGGGAAAGGGGGGAGTATTACTCACCAAATGAAGTTGTGCAAGTCACAACTCCTTTACTCGCATATAAAATGTGATTAAGGCTGCAGCCCCCCGAAGGCAGATAACAGAAAACAGTAGAGAGGGGTAGTAATGCTGCGCCAAAAATCACTGATGAGAATCAGATTAACGTGTCTTTATTATTGGCATAGGTCTACGCGTTTCAGGAGCTCTGCTCCCTTCCTCAGGACCGACAAGCAAGAAAGAAACATCAAATCTCTATTTGATGTTTCTTTCTTGCTTTTCGGTCCTGAGGAAGGGAGCAGAGCTCCTGAAACGCATAGACCTATGCCAATAATAAAGACACGTTAATCTGATTCTCATGAGTGATTTTTGGCGCAGCATTACTACCCCTCTCTACTGTTTTCTGTTAATCCCACATTACTGGCATCTGTGTACAGCCCGAATGGCAGATTATAATCAGGGTAGGCTAGGATTTCCTCACCGGTCAGGGCCCACTTCATGTGCTTGAAGGAGTCTTCTTCTTTCTCACCCCATTCAAATGGAGGGCCGGAAGTCTTGCCCTTTTTGGTCTGGCCTACCAGGAGATCTTGCAAAGGCGCCGCTATTTTCGTGAAGTCCTTTATGAACCTCCTGTAGTATCCTACCAGCCCCAAGAACTGACGCACCTCTTTGACGGTTGTTGGCTTTGGCCAGTCTCTGATAGCAGTGACCTTTTCAGGGTCTGGTGCCACACCATCCGCACTGACCACATGCCCAAGATACTGAACCTTCGGCTTCAGCAAATGGCATTTTGAAGGCTTTAGTTTCATACCAAACTTTGACAATGCTTCAAACACCTCGGCCAGGTGCTCCAGATGTTCCTCATACATCTTGGAATACACAATGACATCATCAAGATATATCAGTACAGTCTCGAAGTTTCGGTGCCCCAGGCAACACTCCATCAGCCTTTGGAACGTGCCGGGTGCATTGCAGAGTCCAAACGGCATGTTGTTGAACTCACACAGACTCATCGGCGTCGTGAATGCGGTCTTCTCTCGATCTTCTTCTGCTATGGAAACCTACCAATACCCACTGGTAAGATCTAAGGTGGAAAAGAAATTAGCAGCTTTCAGGGCAGCAAGTGATTCCTCAATGCGGGGCAACGGGTAAGCATCCGTGTGTGTTATGCGGTTTATCTGCCTATAGTCAACGCACATCCTCATTGTGCCATCTTTCTTTCTTACCAGGACAAGTGGGGCTGACCAGGGGCTACAACTATCTAATAACCCCAGCTTCCTTCATTTCCCGTAACATATCTTTAGCACCCTGATAGTGAGCTGGTGGTATAGGCCTGTATCTCTCTTTTATAGGTGGATGGTCTCCCGTGGGTATGCGATGGTGTACCCCTTTTATCCGCCCAAAGTCTAATGGATGCTTACTAAAGACCCATTCATATTCCTTCACCACCCGATAAACTCCGTGCCTTTGGTAAGAAGGAGTGGAATCAGTGGCGACATGCAGCTTCTGACACCAGTCCTCCAGCTGTCCCTTGGAGCTGTGGTCCTCCGCCTGGTCGGACGGGGTCAAGGGTTCCACTGCCTGAATTGAGTTGTTGTTGACAGTGAACAATTTGGCAACAGTAGCATATGTGGGTAGCTTGACCTCTTCCTCTCCACAGTTTAAAACTCGTACAGGTACCCTCCCTTTGCGTACATCAACTATCCCCCTGGCTATCAGGACTGTGGGCCTACTATCTGAGTACATGGGCTCTACCATTGCCTGGTAATCCCGCCCTCTGAGGCCTATAGCTGCCCAACACCAAATCATCACTTCACTTCTTGGGGGTAACACAATGGGGAATGGGTCGCTTACCCGTACACTGCCGATTTCTCCACCAGACAACTCTACCTGTTGTCTCTGCAGAAGGGCTTTGATTTCTTTCTGTAGGACCCTCTGCTGCCCGATGCTGGCAGTTTCTGCAACCTGCTGGAGCAAGAAAAGAACTTCTCCTAGACAATTTTCAACAACATTAGTACCCAATATCATTGTTGGATTTCTTTCACGACAATCAGTATCCACCACAATAAGTCCTTGGCCCTTTAGCTCCTCCCTCCCCACCTTTATCGTCACCTCCTTGTACCCTACTTGTGATACCGGCTGTCCATTAGCAGCATATATAGTAAGGTCAGGGTCTGGGCGAGTGAGCTCAGAATCGGCCCAAAATCTTTTGTAAAGGATATGCGGGATCGTCGTCACTTGTGAGCCAGTGTCCAATAGAGCAAGTGTGGGAATGCCATCTAGCACGCGAGATAGGAATAGTTGTCCTCCCACATATCTATCGCGCCAGTTCGATGGGCCTGGTTGTTTTATTCCTGGTGGTCGGCCCGCTACCCCAGGAGTCGCTGGTTTAAAGGACTTGACCTGGCAAAGTGGCCCGCCTTGTTACAACGGCGGCAGATAGGCTGTCCTGACGAGTCGTAGCGGTCGTTGGGTCTTCCTCTGGGCGGCGGGTTTCTCCTTCCTTTACATTCACGGGACGTCCTCAGGGCTGTCAGCCAACTGGATCCTCTCCGACGACTGTGGTTTCTGCTGGAGTTGCATGGCCTTTAGGAGCATGGCCACATCTTTTGTCAGCTGCTGTACCTGGGAACACAAGTCATCAGAGGCACCAGGTATTACAGTCTGTCCATTGATTTCTGCTGGAGTTAAGGAAAGGGACGCCACCTCTGAGGGAGAGGTGATGGCTTGCCGTGGTTGAGGTGCGGGGTCTGTAGTCACAGGGACTCGCAGTGCTCTAATGGCCCGGTTCTTCAGAGTTACAAAGTCTAGACTCGGATGCTCCATGACCCATAGACGCAGCTGTGTTTGATGAATTGGTGAATGTAGCCCCTCAAAAAACTGTTCAATTAACATTTTATCTTCCTCTCGTGCACTTTCAGGGTCTACCTGCTTTACAGCCTGCAGCGCCTCCTGAAGGTTCAATGCATAATCCAGTATGCTATCCTGCGGTCTCTGTTTGCAGTTGTTAAACCTCATTCTTAGCTCAGCTACACTACGAGTTTCAAAAGCAGCTTTTAAATTAGCAAATATCTGGGTTATTGTCCTTTTATCTGTATTCAGCCAGGATTTATCCTCTCGCTCTGCTGCACCCGTCAGTTGCCCCAGCAAAACACACACTTTTTGCTTGTCAGTCATAGAGTATATATCCAGGAAATTGCACATCTTTTCTCTAAATTCAGCTAGGGTATTGGGGTCCCCAGCATATTGCGGTAACCATGCCGCCCCTGGGACATACGGCAGAGCAAGTGGCATGATCGGGGATACAGCTTCAGGTGCTGCAGCTGCTCCAGCGGCATCAGCATCGCCTTGCATCTCCATCCTCACTGTGGCGCAGTTAGTTTTTCAAATGCTCAAAATGGCGGCAAAGTTCAGTTATTATTAAACAGTTTTCAAGGCACACGTTACCCAGGGTTACTGGGCCTTGTCCAGATCCTGTTCGTGACGCCAAAAGCTGACCCGCCCCAGGGCCGTGGGGTACTCGGTTCCGGGTGTTGGTTAATGGGATTATGTCACGGGGGCCTGTGCCCGGTTCCGTGGCCCTGGTGGTCGTTGAAAGTCAATAAATAATAAAAATAAAAAAAAATAAAATAAAAAAAAAATAATAAAGAAAAAAAATAAATAAATAAAAGTATTTCGTGACACCACCTACGGTTCCAGTATGGTTACTGGGGCTGCAGGTCAGACTTCTGGGGTGATGGTTAGGCAGCCAGTTGTTTACGCTTCCCGTAGGTGAAGCGGGGTCCCCAGGGCAGTTTTAGTAGTACACAGATATGGCGGCCGTTTTTCCTCACAGCCTTTTCAACTGTCATTTTAGTGCAACAGCCTATGGCTCCTCAGATGAAGAAATAAAGTGCGTCACACTAATTCATTATCGCTGACCAGATTTTACTTGCAGGTGTTAAAAAGGGGTTCAGTTTCTGATGTTAGTTTTTTTGGGTAATCTGGGAACAGTTCAGGATCTCTGCACCAGGTCAGTTGGCTGCCTGTAGCTATACCTTGTCCCTCTCTCACTGTCTTCACCTGTATGGCTTGTGGCGGGAGCTTCTCTAAGGGGCACTGCTGTACTCACTGCGGTCCCTAAGCTCTGTGTAGCGGCTTTGCCTTCAGGTGCTGCTGCGGCCAGGAGATCTGCAGTCTCCCTGGCCCCCGGTCTTTATTGCTGGGCAGATTAGATCCCTCACAATCTCGGACGCCGGTGTCCGATAATCAGCGCTGTTCCTTGGGGATGAACCGGTCTGGCTCCACCTCCCCGGTCACTCCTCTTTTGCCTCACTCTTGATCCCTCAGGCGGTCACACAGTTACTTGTGCAGGCTAAGCACTGCCCTCTCCATTTTGATGTCTTCCCTCACTCTCTGCTCGCACAGTCTCCTTTTCTCCAACTGTCAACTGTCTCTCTGACTCCGCCTCCAAACCTGGATTTAAAGGGGACCTCACCTGAACTCTACTTGTAGAGCTCCCCCTTCAAGCTTGGAGTGGAAATGTTGTATGTGGGATTACCTAATGTGGAGATCCTTCCCTGCCCAGGTACAGGTATATTTGTGGCAACTGAACCCTGGTGTGCCACATTTATCCTACCAATTTTTTTAAAAAAGCTGTTGGGAACTGTTGGAAGTACCTTGTGATGCTGTGCTACATGGTTTCTGAACCATCACACCCTAGGGGAACTGAATTTATTAAACTCCTTGGCATGTTATGCCCTGTTGCAAATCATACCAATTTTTTTTTAAAAAGCTGTTGGGAGTACCTACTGATGCAGTGCTCCATAGTGTCTGAACTATTATCCCCTGGGGGAAACAGAATGTATTAAACTCCTTGGCATGTTATTCCCTGTTGCTTATCCTACCATTTTTTTTTAAAAATAAGATGTTGGGAGCTGTTGGGAGTACCTTGTGATGCTGTGCTACATGGTGTCTGAACCACTACACCCTAGGGGAACTGAATGTAATAAACTTCTTGGCATGTTATGCCCTGTTGCAAATCCTACCAATTTTTTTTTAAAAAAGCTATTGGGAGTACCTACTGATGCAGTGCTCCATAGTGTCTGAACCATTATCCCCTGGGGAAAATGATTTTTTTAAATCCTCGGTGTTAGCTAGTGGAATAAAACCTATGTTCCAGAGTGAAACAACTGCCACTTACCCTGGGCTGCCTGCATCCCAAACTGGTGTGCAAGAAGATGGCGCTCATGCCTCCTTCTCCCAACCTGATGTTGGCCAAAATCAATCATCAACGACCACATCCGCTTCGGTGTCCTAGCGTTCTGTTCAGTTGTCCATACCACAGACCTTCAAAAACAAGCAAAATTACCCCATTACGCACCCAAGGGCAGAAGCTATAACTGCACACATTGCACGATTGATAGCCCTTGAGATTTTAACGTATCGGCTTGTGGGAACAGAGGCTTTCTGCGACCTTTTGGTGGTGTGAGAAAGTGAATGTATTAAACTTCTTGGCATGTTATGCCCTGTTGCTTATCCTAACATTTTTTTTTAAATAAGCTGTTGGGAGCTGTTGGCAGTAACTTCTGATGCTGTGCTTCATGGTCTTTGAACCATTCCCCCTGGGGAAACAGAATTTTCTTAAATCCTTGGAATAAAGCCTGAGTTACAGAGGGAAACAACTGCCACTTCCACGGTGCTGCATGCTTCACAAACTGCGGTCTAGGCAGCAGGCGATGATGCCTCCTGCTCCCAACCTGCTTTTGGCCAGATGCAATCATCATCAACGACATCAGCTTTGATGTCCCAGAGTGGCGTTCATTTGTCCACAAAACATACATTTCTGAATCATTTGAATAGAATTTGAATAGAGGGCCACTGGAGCCGGTGGTGTTGGTGCAGGAGGAGGAGGAGGGCAAGGTCAACATCCCAACGGGCACATTGTAGCTGACCTTTCAAAGTGCTGTCAAATATGTCCCAAAAAAGGAGGTGTGAGACAGACACCAATATAATGTATAAGTTACAGCCCTTTCTAATTGAAAAAGAAGGAAAAATATAAAAAACGAAATGTGTGAACATATGCTAGTGGTTTTTTTTGGAGGTTGGGGCTTGATTTGACATTTCATTGCAGTAATTAGGCACTAGACATTGTTTCTTAGCAATTTCCCCTCTTTTACTTTGGTTTGAGAGCTGTTCTAGCGACTACGTAAACGCCGCGTGCTGCTCTGACCACGTTATTCAAAGACACCAGAAATGCAGTCAGGCACCTTCTGCAGGCTGTGCCCATACTGTTTCAGCCTTTTCCCATCCATTTCAGCTTTTTCCTCAGTCACCACAGGTCACCGACAGGTCCGACGTAAGATTATTCTGGTTTCCCATAAACTTACATTGGGGTCGAATATTCGCGAATACTCGAATAGCGGCGAGGTATTCGTCGGATATTCGTTGAAGCAAATAATAGGGTATTCGATCATCCCTATTTGTTTTTCCTTCTTTTGAGGATTGTGGACAGATTCTTAATGGGATTGATATCTTTAAGGTTTCTGGGCCATGGACCCAAAATTTCAATTTTACCGAGCCACTTAGTTATCACTTTTGCCTTGTGATGTGACGCTCCATCAAGCAGCTCTACACATGAATTATTTCAGGATGCTTTACAATTGGCATGACTCATGGTATAGCCACGTAAAGTCAAGCCGGCAACACTGCCATTAACAGTAGCCATGCTTGAGGAAAGGACAATGATAAAATAAACAAATTTCAGCACTGACAAAGAGAGACGAAGATAGATTTTCTGCAAATGTGATTTATTCTGATCCGACATCAATGAAAAAACAGATATTGCCCAACATTTTGACCAGTTTCTGGTCTTTATCAAGGACATCTGTCAGAATCCATATATAGGCACCCAGACAACATCCACATAGATGTCCTTGATAAAGACCACAAACTGGTTTAAACATTGGGCAATATCTGTTTTTTTTCATTAGTACTAGGTCAGAATAAATTTCATTTGAAGCATATCCGTCTTTGTCTGTGTAAAGATCTGAGGTTGTGGGTTGTATTAATCACCTAGACAGGTTAACGATGCAACAATTTTTATTTCTTCTATACACGGTTAACAGCAACATAGTCCTTTTGCTCCTGCAGATGTCGGATACATGATGTAGCACATATATCCAGCTCCAATATCTATAGTCCATTCATGGAATCCAGAACCTGGCTGCAACAACAGATCCTCACCCCTCCACGTCTCAGCACCGACTGACTGACCAAACATTGCTTATTGCTCTCCCTCTCCTGAGGTAAGTCACCTGGATTGACAGAAGTGCTCACAATTATCCACATAGATGTCTTCTACATGTTGCTCAAAGTATGCAGAAGGTTCCAGAAGCCCAGTCTGAATAGTTGTGTATTGGGGAAGCCCCCTGCAGAGATGAAGAAAGATGCACAACCCCCCACCAGATGATGGACATTGAATCCTACTGTATAGCTGGGTTTACACACTGCAACATCGCAAAGGACATCGCTGTAACGTCACCGGTTTTGTGACGTAACAGCGACCTCCCTAAGTCTCTGTTGAGTCGCCGGTGAGCTGTCAAACAGGCAAACCTGGCCAACAACGCAACAGCGATCCGGACCTGCAGAGCGACCTAGCTGGTTGTTGGGGACGTTGATAAGCAGCTTTTTGAAAGGGAAGTTGCTAACAAAGTCGCTGCAAAGTCTTTCACACACTGAAACTTTCTAGCGATGCATGCTGCACAGCGGGAAACAAAGGACCTAGGTATGGTCCTGAACGATTTGTAGCGATCAGCAACTTCACAGCAGGGGCCAGGTCGTTGATGTGTTTCACACACTGCAACATCGCAAACGACATCGCTATTGCGTCACAAAACCGGTGACGTTACAGCGATGTCGTTTGAGATGTTGCAGTGTGTAAACCCAGCTTAAGCCTGATTATAATAGAGCCCATGGAGACAGACTGGAGTTGACACTCTGTTATTGGGGGAACAATGGCTTAATTAAGGCCCCTGAGACACTCAGTCAAGAGCATCTTAAACTGAGAACAAGGAAATCTTCAATCAAACACAACAATAAGCTTGACGTAACCAGTAAACCGTGCTGGAAAAAGTCTACTTGACGTACATTGGTACAATGGTCTTTAATCCATGGCCAACTCCTCAGACTCTCTATTTGACAGCACAAGTCATGGTAGCTCTCATCTTTTCTGCTCCAGACAATCATTCTTCCAGATATACCAAGCAGTCTAAAGAGGACTTCATTTTGAGGGCTGGGATGGTTCTGCACAAGTGTGTGAAATTCAGAGATCTGAAGATGCAACAAGGACTGGACAGGAGAAGCTGAGGGTCCAGAGAGTGGGGTGAGAGTAAGTTTATTATTCTCTGGGGTCTGACCCAGAACCTAAAAAGAGACATTAAATCCACAGAAGATAACTTCTTTGTGCATAGCATTTCCCTGAAAAATCAACAGAAACACACAAATTCAAACTTTGCCTGATCTGCTAATCTCTAGTTATCCCCTCTGATTAGGGATGTGCAAACTCAAACTGTAAAGTTTGGTGTCAATTTCGAACACTGAAGACAGACTTTTGACTCTACGTCCAGTTTCTGTTCGGGTTTGTCACCTGAATAAAGCTTGTTAAATGATTGCAGAGCAGTCAATCAGCTAGTTTTTAGGCTGTGGGCACTTCTGGAGCCATCACAGCCATGCCAAGTATTGCCATGGCTGTGATTGGCCAGGGAAATCACTATAAAAAAAAATGAAAATGACATTGGCTACAAATGGAAGTTACCTGGTAGTAAAAGCAGGATAGTTATACATATCGTGTTTCCTGGAGAATTCATGCTGCAGTCAGACTCTCTTCTGGGTCCACTAATTAAAGTTAAATCAATATTCACTGCTTCTCCCGCCCACCCTCTGTGTCAGTGTTTGTGATTGGATTCAAACTGCTATACATGACCCCACTCTGTGTCTGCATCTGTGATTTGTTGAGGTAAGTTTGCTGCATAATAGTATAAAAACAAATAAATAATAATAAAGAAATTACATAAGCTACCGCCATATTTTTATAGCCAGCACTAGTAAAACAACACCTAAAGGCTGCAGTCTTCACCTATGAGCTTTACTGAGGCTCGATATCAAAAGAGAGAGAAAAAAAAAGATGTAGGGTCTCCCCAGTTTTCATATGCAGCCACATTAAAGCAGATAGGTGGGGGATGGTATTATCAGGAGAGCAGGATCCATGGATATTGGCCCCCCAGTCTAAAACTAACAGCCTGCGGTGTACAGTTATGACACATCACATTAGATGTGCCAATCCTGGTGCATTAATGGGTTCATCCTGATTGCCCTGGTGTGGTGGAGTGATGTCACTCAGTTTACTGGAGGTCATACCTAAGTTTCCACAGTATGACCTCCGGTGATCTGACTGCCAGACTGTTGGAGTGTGAGACATGGCTGTGACCTGCAATCTGACAGTCCGGCAGCAGCTTCAAAGTGAAAGTGAAAGTGTTGACTGTCCATCAATCCGGTAGCACTTTAACTTTGAAGCTGCTGCTCGACTATCGTATTGCAGGTCATCTCTTGGTAGAAAACCGTGGGTTTTTTTTACCAGGAGATGCAGATTTGGTGCCAAAATTTATACACCATATTCCTACACCAACTCTGCATCTTCTGGCAAAAACACATCTAAACACGATGCAGCATTGATGCGATATTGATGCTTTGCTGCCAGGAGATGCAGATTTGGTGCAGGAATTTGGTGTAGAAATTTCAGACACCAAATCTACAATTCCTGGCAGAAAATTGCACAAAAATAATGTTTTTGATGCCATTTTGCTGCAGTTTTCTGCGAGGAGATGTAGATTAGGTGCTAAATAAATCACCGAAAAGGACAAATTAAAATAAAAAAATAAAAAAAACTTACCAGAAAAAAGCCACAGCCAACTTAGGTCAAAATGGCAAATGCACTTGCAGGATGCAGACGGCCACCCATGATAAAGGTGTGGGTAACACAGGTGCAGAATATTGATGGAACAGCAACTCTCAATCTACCAAATCATGGAGGGGGTGGCTGCTGGTATTAAACTTGTGTGACGCCCCTGGACTATCAGGTCGTCACAGGGTACAGCACAAGCTGCCTGTTACAAACCGGCGCCGCCATAGCCGCCAGCAGCCTGCTGCAGTTCCTGTTGCGCCCAGGCGCCGGCTGCCGATCTTGGCCATGCCTCGGGTCGTCCAGTTGGCTGTTCCTTCCACCACGTCTAAGTGTGGAGAGGCGGCTAGTGCGCATGCGTGCGCCGATTTACCCCAGCCAGAGTTTAAGCCCGGTGTTTTGCCCAGTGAGCATGCTCAGCCTGATTGTGTTATGTCTGAGACTAAGTCCTCAGTTCAGGCTACTGGGCATGCTCAGGCACTTAGTGCACCAGAGGCTAGGTCCGGTAAGGACCTCACTGAGCATGTCCGTGAGGTGGCAGGCCCTGATAGGGCAAAGGGTGTCAGGTGTCCTGATGACGTGGCAACTCCGGACTGGCTCGCAGAGGCCCACCCCTATGATCTGGCACCTCAGTATTGGTCGTCAGACGATGACTGGTGAAGTGTTTGGGGCGTGGCTGCCATGAGGTCATCAATGACGTGGCGGTTCCGGATAGGTCGCATGTGACGTCACTGATGACATGGCACTCTGCTATTGGACCTTGGTGGTTCCACCCTGGGTTTGGGGCGGACCCAGGTTATAAAAGGGGCTGGAGACAACATGGAGGTGCGCAGTCTTCACATTTGCTCAGTCACAGCACACCTCCATGTTAGAGCCTCATTGCGGCATAAGCCTATGCTGGGAAGCGGTAGGTAGGGTTAGGCGAACGGTGCCTGTCACGCCAAGATTCGTGGCTCGGCACATCAGGGTCAGGCGCCGTGCTTCCCTCCTGCCGTGCCAGTCTTGCTATAGCAGCCCAGTGGCGTTAACTGGGTTGCGGCTGCTGTGCTTCCTGTCCAATTGTGCTCCCTACGCACACGGACAACGCACTTGCTGCGCCACCTGTCCGATTGTGCCCCCTACGCACACGGACAACGCACCTGCTGCGCCACCTGTCCGATTGTGCCCCCTACGCACACGGACAACGCACCTGCTGTGCCACCTGTCCAATTGTGCCCCCTACGCACACGGACAACGCACCTGCTGCGCCACCTGTCCGGTTGTGCCCCCTACGCGCACGGACAGTGTACCCCGGGACCCCTGTGGAGTTAACAGGGTGTTCCTTATCCTCCTCGGCTTCCCGGTCAACGCTACTGGTGTACCCATCTGGCCTGACGTGTCCTACACACACGTGGCCAGTCGAGAGGTGTCCAGAAACGCTAATCGGAGGACCGCTCGGCCTGACGTGTCCTACACACGTGGCCGACAGGGCGCTTTTGTGGCGGTCTTCCGGTCAACGCTACCTGGTTACCACCCGGCCTGACGTGTTTCCTGCACACGTGGTTGGTGTAGCGCTAGGTGCACCAAAACGCTAATCGGGTTGTCGTCCGGTCTGACGTGTCCCAACACACGTGACCGGATCCCAGAGTTCCTGGGTTATCTCAGAGCCATCCAGCTCTATAGTCTGCGCCTAACCCTCAGGTGCCAGCAGCTCCTTTGTCATCTGGAGCACGGTGGGCCCCGACTGGCGATTAGGATATATACCCCCTGGTCCTAATCTGCCGGCCCCCCCGTAACAGTAAGACTGCGCCAGGGTCTGGCTGGCATGGCGGAGATGGAGCAGCTACGTCAGTTCATGCTGCAGCTTGATGCCAGAGTGAGGTCTCTGGAGAAGTCTGCTCTTGCTGCTGATATGGATGATGTGGTGGCTCAAGCGGCTGCAATGGTGTCAGTCACCAAGCCTGCTCCAACCCTCCCTCACCTCTCGCTGCCCAACAAGTTTACGGGGAACAGCAAGGCATGTAGGGGATTCGTGAACCAGTGCTCAGTCCATCTAGAGCTGTTGGCTGCACGGTTTCCTACAGAGAGGTCGAAGGTGGGGTTTATCATCTCCTTGCTCTCTGATAGAGCACTGGAGTGGGCTACACCATTGTGGGAGAGGAATGACCTCGTAGTACAGGACTCTAAGGAGTTTTTGGAGTCCTTGTGACAAGTGTTCCTGGGGCCTCAGGTCACTCACGACTCGGCTCTACAGCTACTGACTTTGGAGCAGGGGCGTACCTCCTCAAGTCAATATGCTGTGAGTTTCAGGACACTTGCTGCAGAACTGGGGTGGTCAGAGAGGACTCTCATTCCACTGTTCTGGAGGGGATTAGCCTCGCACGTGAAGGACGCATTAGCGTCACGTGAGGTACCAACTACCCTTGAGGGCCTCATGACTCTGGCTACCCGCATTGACCTGCGGACCTCCGAACGTCAGCTGGAGCGCAGGTCAGAGGCTCGTTCAGCCACTGTAGTGGTCTCTCCTACTGCACCTCCCTTAGAGGACATCTCTGTCCCTATGGACATCGCTAGGGTTGGTGTTGCTAGGTCTTCGAGTCGCAAGGGCATTTCCTGTTTCGCTTGTGGGCAGTATGGTCATTATGCCAACCGTTGCCCAAAGCGTCAGGGTAAGCAACCGCGATTGGTGACCATTAGTGATGAGCGAGTACTAAAAAGCTCGGGTGCTCGAAGCTCGGGCCGAGCCTCCCAAGATACTCGTGTACTCGGGCCGAGCAACGAGCCCAATGTTATCCTATGTGAGACCCGAGTATTTTTGTGAAATGACCCCCCGGCAGCATGGAGAAACCCTAAAAATGTCACAAAAGTCTCAGAAGAGTGCTCAAATGACATGGCAACAGCATGGGGAAGACCCCTTGAAGCATTTATCACTCAAAAGTCACAGCTGTGAACAATTTTGTCCGCGTTTCACGCCATTTTTACGGACTCACCAGAAAACCTTCCAAAATGACCCCAAAATGATTTTTCATGGCAGAAATGTTAAGGGCACATACGCAATAGTGAGATAGAGCTGGTGTATGTTACTTTTTGAGATTAATACATGAAAGATTTTACGTGAAAATATTGTGTGGCACTCCGATGTCCCTGAGAAGAGACGTACATGAAGGCCTCTTGAGTCTAATGTGCCCATTTTGAGGAAGTGAGTCTTTGTAGTATTTTCCTTTGCCAGGGCAGTCCAAAATTGTGAGGTTCACCAATGCCCCTGCATACAGACGTGCATGAGGGCCTGTAAACCTGAAGTGCCCATTGTAAGGAAGTGGGTCTATTTTAGTATAGCCCTTTGCCAGGGCAGCCAAAAATTGGGAGGCTCCACGTTGTCCCTGGATAGAGACGTGCATGATGGCCTGTAAACCTGAAGTGCCCATTGTAAGGAAGTGGGTCTATTTTAGTATAGCCCTTAGGCAGGGCAGCCAAAAATTGGGAGGCTCCACATTGTCCCTGGATAGAGACGTGCATGATGGCCTGTAAACCTGAAGTGCCCATTGTAAGGAAGTGGGTCTATTTTAGTATAGCCCTTTGCCAGGGCAGCCAAAAATTGGGAGGCTCCACGTTGTCCCTGGATAGAGACGTGCATGATGGCCTGTAAACCTGAAGTGCCCATTGTAAGGAAGTGGGTCTATTGTAGTATAGCCCTTAGGCAGGGCAGCCAAAAATTGGGAGGCTCCACATTGTCCCTGGATAGAGACGTGCATGATGGCCTGTAAACCTGAAGTGCCCATTGTAAGGAAGTGGGTCTATTTTAGTATAGCCCTTTGCCAGGGCAGCCAAAAATTGGGAGGCTCCACGTTGTCCCTGGATAGAGACGTGCATGATGGCCTGTAAACCTGAAGTGCCCATTGTAAGGAAGTGGGTCTATTGTAGTATAGCCCTTAGGCAGGGCAGCCAAAAATTGGGAGGCTCCACATTGTCCCTGGATAGAGACGTGCATGATGGCCTGTAAACCTGAAGTGCCCATTGTAAGGAAGTGGGTCTATTGTAGTATAGCCCTTAGGCAGGGCAGCCAAAAATTGGGAGGCTCCACATTGTCCCTGGATAGAGACGTGCATGATGGCCTGTAAACCTGAAGTGCCCATTGTAAGGAAGTGGGTCTATTTTAGTATAGCCCTTTGCCAGGGCAGCCAAAAATTGGGAGGCTCCACGTTGTCCCTGGGTAGAGACGTGCATGAGGGCCTCAAAACATTAAGTGTCCATTGTCAGCAAGTGGGTGTATTATAGTATAGCCCTTAGGCAGGGCAGCCAAAAATTGGGAGGCTCCACATTGTCCCTGGATAGAGACGTGCATGATGGCCTGTAAACCTGAAGTGCCCATTGTAAGGAAGTGGGTCTATTGTAGTATAGCCCTTAGGCAGGGCAGCCAAAAATTGGGAGGCTCCACATTGTCCCTGGATAGAGACGTGCATGATGGCCTGTAAACCTGAAGTGCCCATTGTAAGGAAGTGGGTCTATTTTAGTATAGCCCTTTGCCAGGGCAGCCAAAAATTGGGAGGCTCCACGTTGTCCCTGGGTAGAGACGTGCATGAGGGCCTCAAAACATTAAGTGTCCATTGTCAGGAAGTGGGTGTATTATAGTATAGCCCTTAGGCAGGGCAGCCAAAAATTGGGAGGCTCCACGCTGTCCCTGGGTAGAGACGTGCATGAGGGCCTCAAAACATTGTTCCCATTGCAAAGGAGCGGGTCTCCTGTCGTTGTAATGTCCATTCTGCAAAGAATGGGCGAAAAAATTTACCACTGGGGGTATACCTGAAACAAAGGCCTAAGTATTGCAATTTGTAACGGTCACCATCATGGTGGCGCATGAGGAGAAGGAGGAGCAGTCCAGCGATTATCCAAAGTCCAGAAGTGTGTACCCATGGGTGAGTGGAGGTACATGGCAAACTTTAAATTCCGCTCTCATTTGCTGGTGGTGTGGTGAAGTCTGGCCCAATCCAACCCTTGTTCATCTTGATCAGAGTCAGCCTGTCAGCATTTTCAGTTGACAGGCGGGTGCGTTTATCTGTAATGATTCCACCTGCGGCACTAAAAACACGCTCTGACAAAACGCTAGCAGCAGGGCAGGCCAGGACTTCCAAGGCGTAGAGAGCCAATTCATGCCACGTGTCCAGCTTGGATACCCAATAATTGTAAGGCACAGAGGAATGTCGGAGTACAGTTGTTCGATCTGCAAGGTACTCCTTCAGAATCTGGGCAAACTTAGGATTTCTTGTGGCACTACCCCGCACCTCAGGGGCTGTGGTACGTGAGGGGCTGAGAAAACTGTCCCACATCTTAAAGACTGTTCCCCTACCTCTGGCGGATTGGACTTGTGCCTCTCTCGGCTGTACGCCTTGGTTGTCCACTGATTCCTGACCTATGCCGCTAGCGTTTTGTGAGGGGAATGCTTTGCCTACTTCCGTGACTATGGCCTTCCGGAACTGCTGCATTTTGGTTGACCTCTCCTCCACGGGAATAAGAGACAAAAAGTTCTCCTTGTAGCGTGGGTCTAACAGTGTTACCAACCAGTAATGATTGTCGGCCAAGATGTTCTTAACGCGAGGGTCACGAGACAGGCAGCTTACCATAAAGTCAGCCATGTGCGCCAGACTCTTAACAGCCAGGACTTCAGTAGCCTGACCAACAAGATGACTGAACATGCTGTCCTCCTCCTCCTCCTCCTCCTCCTCCTCATCTACCCTGTCCTCTGGCTAGCCACGCTGAACCGAGGATATGACTGGTGTGCATGTCATATCCTCAATTTGGCCGGAGAGTTGCTCCATGTCTTCATCCTCCTCCTCGTCATAGTCCTCCACTGCACGTTGTGATGAGACGAGGCTGGGCTGTGTGTTATCACCCACACCCACTACTGTTTCTTGCTGCAACTCATCGCGCTCCGCCTGCAATGCATCATGTTTGTTTTTCAGCAGAGAACGTTTTAGAAGGCAGAGTAGCGGTATGGTGATGCTAATAATGGCGTCATCACCACTCACCATCTTGGTGGAGTCCTCAAAGTTTTGGAGGATGGTACATAGGTCTGACATCCATCTCCACTCCTCAGGTGTTATGTGTGGAGTTTGACCCATTTCCCGACGGCTTAGGTGATGCAGGTACTCAACAACTGCCCTCTTCTGCTCACATATCCTGACCAACATGTGCAGAGTTGAATTCCAACGCGTGGGGACATCACACACCAGTCTGTGAGCCGGAAGATGCAAACGGCGCTGAAAGCCGGCAAGGCCGGCTGAAGCAGTAGGTGACTTTCGAAAATGTGCAGACAGGCGGCGAACTTTTACCAGCAGATCAGACAGCTCTGGGTATGACTTTAGAAACCGCTGAACCACGAGGTTGAGCACATGGGCCACGCATGGAACATGTGTCAGCTGGCCTCGCCTCAAAGCCGCCACCAGGTTCCGGCCATTGTCACACACGACCTTTCCTGGCTTTAGGTTCAGAGGTGTGAGCCAGTGATCTGCCTGCTGTTTCAGAGCTGTCCACAGCTCTTCTGCATTGTGGGGTTTGTCACCTATGCAGATTAGCTTCAGCACAGCCTGTTGCCGCTTTGCCGAGGCAGTGCTGCAGTGCTTCCAGCTTGTGACTGGTGTGGAGGGTACAGTGGATGAGGATGCGCAGGAGGAGGAGGAGGCTGAAGAGCATGACATTCCGGAGCTGTAGAGTGTGGGTGAAACACTGACTGAGTAGGGCCTGCAAACCTTGGGTGGGAAGGACGTGTTCCGTCCCTCGCTCAGACTGGGTCCCAGCTTCCACAATATTAACCCAGTGTGCCGTCAACGAGATGTAGCGGCCTTGCCCACAAGCACTTGTCCACGTGTCTGTGGTTAGGTGGACCTTGGGTGAAACAGCGTTGTTCAGGGCACGTGTGATGTTTTGTGACACGTGGTTATGCAACGCGGGGACGGCACACCGGGAGAAATAGTGGCGGCTGGGGACCGAGTAACGTGGGACAGCTGCCGCCATCAGGTCACGGAATGCTTCTGTCTCCACCAGCCTAAAAGGCAACATTTCCAGCGCAAGCAGTCGCGAAATGTTAGCATTTAGAACTGTGGCATGTGGGGTGTTGGCAGTGTATTTGCGCCTGCGTTCAAAGGTTTGCTGAATGGATAACTGAACGCTGCGCTGGGACAAGGATGTGCTTGATGATGGTGTTCTTTCTGCGTAGGCAACTGCAGGTGCAGGAGTGGAGGAGGCTTGTTCGCAGGCAGCATGGACAGGGGATTGGCTCGCATGCACAACCAGCGAAGACGTAGCAGTGACATCAGCAAGCACTGCTCCTCGACTCTGTTGTACTTCCCACAAAGTCGGGTGCTTGGCTGACATGTGCCTGATCATGCTGGTGGTGGTCAGGCTGCTAGTTTTGGTACCCCTGCTGATGCTGGCACGGCAGGTGTTGCAAATGGCCTTTTTTGAATCATCTGGATCCAACTTAAAAAACTGCCAGACTCGGGAAGACCTAACATTTGTACAGGCATCTTGTGTCGTCGTGTTGTTCCGGGGAACGGTTGCCTGACTTCTGCCTGGGGCCACCACCCTGCTTCTTACTGCCTGTTGTGATGCTACGCCTCCCTCCCCCTGTGCACTGCTGTCCTCGCTCTGCATATCCTCCTGCCAGGTTGGGTCAGTTACTGGATCATCCACCACGTCGTCTTCCTCTTCCGCACCCTGCTCCTCCTCCTGACTTCCTGACAATTGTGTCTCATCATCGTCCACCACTTGTTGAGACACGTTGCCAACTTCGTGAGAACGTGGCTGCTCAAATATTTGGCCATCTGTACAGACGATCTCCTCATGACCCACTTCAATATGAGCTGGCGAGAGGCCAGAATGTGTGAATGGAAACGTGAACAGCTCTTCCGAGTGTCCAAGTGTGGGATCATTAATGTCCGAGGAGGACGTGTACTCAGCCTGGTGGTAGGAAGGAGGATCAGGTTCAGAAATGTGCGGTGCAGTATCACGGCTACTGACACTTGACCGTGTGGAAGACAGAGTGTTTGTGGTGGTGCCAATCTGACTGGAAGCATTATCTGCTATCCAACTAACAACCTGTTGACACTGGTCTTGGTTCAAGAGCGGTGTACTGCTGCGGTCCCCAAGAATTTGGGACAGGACGTGCGAGCGACTAGATGTGGCCCTTTGTTGTGGCGAAATTAGAGCTTGCCCACGACCTCGGCCTCTGCCTGCACCACCATCACGTCCACTTCCTTGTTCCTTGCCAATGCCCTTGCGCATTTTGCAATGCTGTGCACTGCTGACGTGTATATTCACTACTTGTGCGTTATATCAAAGTTTCTGGAAATTGCACACAAGTGCACCTGTACGCTGCCACCAACAGGCACACACGTGCGGTTTTAAAAACCAAGCACGGACGCAATAAGAACCTAACAGGTTTTTTTGGGGAGCGACAATTACAGACAAGTCAGACACTATCTGGACTGTTTTACACTGTGTACACCAGCCCCAGATATGATGAAGGCTGGTATACGGTCACCACTACCCTGCCTGCCTGCCTGCCTGTATACTGTTACAATAGTCCTGACAAGGACTCTTTTGGTCACTAGCCAGTATTCAGACCTGGCTATACCCTGCCTGTATATAGCAACAATAGTCCTGAGAAGGACTCTGCTACTGTACTCCGACCTGGCTATACCCTGCCTGCCTGTATACAACTAGAATAGTCCTGAGAAGGACTTTTGGTCACACTGTTTGCAGCCCTGCAACTGAAAAAGCTATAAAGGGCCGCAAAGCTTTCCCTGAATCAGCGACACTCTCCCTGCACTGACAGTCTGGATAGCTGTGAGCAGAGCACAGCGCGCCGGCCGATATAAAGGCTCGGTCACGCTGTGCAGGCCGGCCAATCACTGCAATTCCACAACTAACAGGGCTGTGGCATTGCAGTGGTCTGCCAGCCAATCCCTGCATGAGGGCTGGCTCTCAAAAGAGCGCCAACATGCAGAAATGAAGACCACGAGTACAGCACGAGTATCGCGAGATTACTCGGTCCCCGCCGAGCAGCCCGAGTACAGCGATACTCGTGCGAGTACCGAGTAGTTACAAGCATGCTCGCTCATCACTAGTGACTAGTGATGAGCGAGTACTAAAATGCTCGGGAGCTCGAGGCTCGGGCCGAGCATCTCAAAATACTCGTGTACTCGGCCCGAGCACCGAGCCCAATGTTATCCTATGGGAGACCCGAGTATTATTCTGAAATGACCCCCGGCAGCATGTAGAAACCATAAAACTGTAAATTAAAAAAAAAAACGTGCGTGTGTGTGTAAGCGTGCATATATATATACATGCGGAGTGGAGTGCGGGAGGGGCCGTAGCCGAGCGGGGAAGTGTCGGGCTAAAGGCACGGTCACGCTGTGCGGGCTGGCCAATCACTGCAATTCCACAACAGGGCTGTGGCATTGCAGTGGTCTGCCAGCCAATCCCTGCATAAGGGATGGCTGTATAAAAAGAGCGCCAACATGAAGACCACGAGTACAGCACGAGTATCGCGAGATTACTCGGTCCCCGCCGAGTAGCCCTAGTACATTGATACTCGTGCGAGTACCGAGTAGTAACAAGCATACTCGCTCATCACTACTAGTGACCATAGCTGAAGGTAGACTGGACTCTGCGTCATCCATTAGGGTGACGTTTCCCGCGTCCATTTCCTTTAAGGGGTCAACATGGTCCACAAGGGCAAGTGTGGACACAGGTGCTGGGGATAGTTTCATCTCCTCCTCTTTTGCCCGGCGGCATGCCATCCCACTGGTGCAAATGCCAAGGCCAGTGAGAGTCCATGTATTGGATGGGTCCTTGTTGCCCAAGGTAATTCACCAGCGGACAGTGCCCATTACCCTTGCCATGTCATCTGGGCATAGGGAGACCATTTCATTTCTGGTTCTCCCTAAGGGTGCAGATGATATTCTGCTGGGTATTCCTTGGTTGAAGCAACATTCCCTACATATCGACTGGTCGTCTGGGGTGATTACGCGGTGGAGCGAGTCTTGTAGCTCCCATTGCATGTCTCCATCTTCCGCCCGTCGCTCAGTGGTATCTGTGGCGACTATAGACCATTCGAGTGGGAGGGCCGCTAGAGGGGGGGGTACTGTTACAAACCGGCGCCGCCATAGCCGCAAGCAGCCTGCTGCGGTTCCTGTTGCGCCCAGGCGCCTGCTGCCGTTCTTGGCCGTGCCTCGGGTCGTCCAGTTGGCTGTTCCTTCCACCACGTCTTAGTGTGGAGAGGCGGCTAGTGCGCATGCGTGCGCCGATTTACCCCAGCCAGAGTTTAAGCCCGGTGTTTTGCCCACTGAGCATGCTCAGCCTGATTGTGTTATGTCTGAGACTAAGTCCTCAGTTCAGGCTACTGGGCATGCTCAGGCACTTAGTGCACCAGAGGCTAGGTCCGGTAAGGACCTCACTGAGCATGTCCGTGAGGTGGCAGGCCCTGATAGGGCAAAGGGTGTCAGGTGTCCTGATGACGTGGCAACTCCGGACTGGCTCGCAGAGGCCCGCCCCTATGATCTGGCACCTCAGTATTGGTTGTCAGACGATGACTGGTGAAGTGTTTGGGGCGTGGCTGCCATGAGGTCATCAATGACGTGGCGGTTCCGGATAGGTCGCATGTGACGTCACTGATGACATGGCACTCTGCTATTGGACCTTGGTGGTTCCACCCTGGGTTTGGGGCGGACCCAGGTTATAAAAGGGGCTGGAGACAACATGGAGGTGCGCAGTCTTCACATTTGCTCAGTCAGAGCACACCTCCATGTTAGAGCCTCATTGCGGCATAAGCCTATGTTGGGAGGCGGTAGGTAGGGTTAGGCGAACGGTGCCTGTCACGCCAAGATTCGTGGCTCGGCACATCAGGGTCAGGCGCCGTGCTTCCCTCCTGCCGTTCCAGTCTTGCTATAGCAGCCCAGTGGCGTTAACTGGGTTGCGGCTGCTGTGCTTCCTGTCCGATTGTGCTCCCTACGCACACGGACAACGCACCTGCTGCGCCACCTGTCCGATTGTGCCCCTACGCACACGGACAACGCACCTGCTGTGCCACCTGTCCAATTGTGCCCCCTACGCACACGGACAACGCACCTGCTGCGCCACCTGTCTGGTTGTGCCCCCTACACGCACGGACAGTGTACCTCAGGACCCCTGTGGAGTTAACAGGGTGTTCATTATCCTCCTCGGCTTCCCGGTCAACGCTACTGGTGTACCCATCTGGCCTGACGTGTCCTACACACACGTGGCCAGTCGAGAGGTGTCCAGAAACGCTAATCGGAGGACCGCTCGGCCTGACGTGTCCTACACACGTGGCCGACAGGGCGCTTTCGTGGCGGTCTTCCGGTCAACGCTACCTGGTTACCACCTGGCCTGACGTGTTTCCTGCACACGTGGTTGGTGTAGCGCTAGGTGCACCAAAACGCTAATCGGGTTGTCATCCGGTCTGACGTGTCCCAACACACGTGACCGGTTCCCAGAGTTCCTGGGTTATCTCAGAGCCATCCAGCTCTATAGTCTGCGCCTAACCTTCAGGTGCCAGCAGCTCCTTTGTCATCTGGAGCACGGTGGGCCCCGACTGGCGATTAGGATATATACCCCCTGGTCCTACTCCTAATCTGCCGGCCCCCCCGTAACACTGCCCTTCCGTGCAGTATTCTGCCTCCCTCTTGGTTCTGGGTCCCTACTTAAGTAGTGTTGCCTCCAACAGCAAATCAAATCCTAGAGACATCCTGCACCACACCCACCTGACACATCAGGCTTGAGTGGAATAGAGTTGCCCACCTGGGAGGTCAGGGAGGGGAGGTGAGGAGTGTAGTGAGTAGGGAGTTGGAAGTAGCCCTTGAGCTGAGACAGAGCTCAGAGGAAGTCGGGAGTGGTGACTCCTGAAGTAACTGCTTAGGTTGCAGATGGTGGTCTGGGCCTAGAGGAGTCGGACCCCCGGTTGCAGGGGATTGTGGTGAGGTGCTCGGACCTGTCAAGGAGGACGGGCGGCAGCCTAGCACTATAACCGGTCTGGGAAAGAACGCACGACGGGGTACATGGACCCTAGGTCTGGGAGTAGCTTCAGGCAACTCGACAATTCACCTGAAGAGAACGGAGCCTTTATGTTCCATTCCCACCTGCTCCAGAATCGGGGCATTAGCGCAATGAGGGGGATAGGACTTTCCGACCAAAATGGTCCAGAAAATCCCAAGCATGAGCTGTTACATCTCGTGGCTCTCCTGAGGCAAGGACTGAGGTAGTCTCCCATTCCTTGCCTGCCACGAGCATTCCTGCTCAGCAGTGCCGAAGGTCTGCCAGACTGCGCAGTGTGCAGGAGATACCTTCTCAGAGAGGCAGCAGAAGGGTGACACCTAGTGGTTCTCCTGTTACAAGGAGTGAAGCGGTCTCCCATTCCTGGCCTGCCGCAGACTCTCCTGCTCAGCGACCCCAAAGGTCTGCGAGGCTGCGCAATGTGCAGAGGTTTACTGCTCAGGGAAGCAGTGAGATTCCCGTTATCTCTGCACATTGTGAGACCGAGGATCCCGCCTCTATTTCCCAGAGGCAGGAGGGTGAGCATGTGCAATGCGTGGTGGGTCCTGATTCGCTCACTGACGTCACACGGCTTGATGACAAGGCTGGTGACGTGGTGAATCCTGACTGGCCAGGCTGGGACGTCGTGGACCCTGATTGGGTCAAGTCCGTCATCTCCGCCTCGCGCCCGCCCTCGGGTGGAGCTGCACCTCCTTAAAAGCTCCCCCTGCCATCATGGCGGCGCGCGACCGTCCTTCTATGTTTGGATGTCTGGCAGCGTGCTGTCACGCCACTGCTCAGGCATTACTGTCTCTTGTGGGCTTGGCCCTTGCTGCTCCGGCAGTACCTCGTTTGCAGGCCGTGTTCCTGCCTTGCTGCTCCGGCAGTACCCCCGTCAACAGGCCGTGTTCCTGTCCCAGGTGAGCTCCTCAAGTCTCCTTTGGACTCACCTGGTTATTGAAAGCACACGTGCGTGGGCACCTCTGTGCTACCCTCGTGCCATATTCTCGTGACTTCCAATGGCACACGTGCGTGTGCACCTCTGTGCTTCCCCGTGCAACAGGTACACCGAGCCGTGAGATCTGTGCCATACAACCCTCACGGGTTAGGGCAGATCGGTGTACATAGATCGTCTGTGACATTCCAGACGATCGCTAGCAGCAACCCGCTCACTCTTCACCCACCATAGCGGCGGTCCCTTACACCGCACAGTGGACCTTGACCGGCGGAAGCAGTCTATTTCCCATCTTGGCACGCTTCCCCGGGTCCCCCTCGTAACATTACGGTCGCGCCAAAGGTCTGGCTATGGCTGAAGAGCAGCAGCAGTTGCTGCGTTATGTGCAGCAGTTGGAGTCACGATTGGCAGCAGTGGAGCAGTCTTCCTCCGATAAGACTACTCTGACGACAGTCGCCACCCAGGCGGCTACCCAGGCTGTGCTATTGGGCGGAAGGTCTCCTCGCCTTGCGCTTCCAGAGCGCTTTAGCGGCAACAGCTCTGAGTGCCGTGGGTTTATAAACCAGGTTACCACCTACTTAGAGCTGTCCGCGACTCTTTACGCTACCGAGAAGGCGAAGGTAGCCTTCGTCCAGTCCCTGCTCACAGGGAGAGCGCTGAAGTGGTCCACGCCGTTGTGGGAGCGCGGAGATCGTGTGGTGAATAACTTAGCAGCTTATCTTGGGGCCATGAGAATGGTGTTCCTCGGGCCTCAAGTCACCCACGATTCCGCGCTGCGCCTCCTACGACTTCGGCAAGGGTCTGCTTCAGTCGGGGACTTTGCTGTACATTTTAGGACACTGGCCGCAGAGCTGGACTGGCCGGATAAGGTCCTTGTCCCTGTGTTTTGGGAGGGCCTGGCAGGGTGTGTCAAAGACGCACTGGCCACACGTGAGGTGCCTGCCACTTTAGAGTCCTTGATTCAGGTTGCCTCTCGCATAGACATCCGCCAGGCGGAGCGAATGCTCGAGGTCTCTTCAGCACCCACGTCTTCTCGGCCTAAAAAGCGTCTGACTCCCGTCTTCCATCAGACAGGTCCCCCAGCCAGTCCTGTAGGCGACTCCGTGGAGTCAATGGAAGTGTCCAAGGTGGTCTCCTCTGCCCCAGGTTCTCGGTCTTGTGTCATCTGCTTTTCCTGTGGGCAGAGGGGACACATAGCTACCCTATGTCCCAAACCGTCGGGAAAAGACAGCGTCTAGTTTCTATCAGAGGGGGGACTCTAGACGCTACTTCTCCCTCTAGGTTGACTATCAGCGCCCAGTTGCAGTTCGGCACTACTCTCTTCTCTGCCCTGGCTTGCTTGGACTCAGGCGCTGAAGGCAATTTCATCTCGACCTCCCTGGCAACCCGATACTCAGTTCCCCTGGTTCTGTTGCCCAAGCCACTCAGGGTCCGGGTAGTCGACGGGTCCATACTACTCGATCCTATCACCCAGATCACCATCCCTCTCAGGATGGATGTACCACCGGGACACCATGAGCAGGTGTCCTTCCTGGTGCTTCCAGGGGGGACGGATGAGATCCTACTGGGTCTTCCCTGGTTGAGACAGCATGCTCCTATACTCAACTGGGCAACAGGGGAGATCTCATCCTGGGCAGGATCCTGTAGAGAGCACCTCGTGACTACCGAACCACCCGCTACCATTAGGTCGGTTGGGTCCTCAGGGAATACTGAGGGGCCGGGTTTACCGACACCTTATGAGGCCTACAGGGATGTCTTTTCCAAAAGGGCCGCAGATACTCTTCCTCCCCACCGGCCATATGATTGCCGAATAGACCTGAAGCCAGGCTCCGAGCCCCCTAGGGGCAGAGTGTATCCACTCTCTGCTCCAGAGACGGAGGCTATGTCCAAATATATTCAGGACAGCCTGGCGAAGGGGTTCATTCGAAAGTCTATTTCACCGGCTGGTGCAGGGTTCTTTTTTGTGCAGAAGAAGGAAGGGGATCTGCGCCCCTGTATCGATTACAGGGGATTAAATGCAATCACAATCAAGAACAAATACCCTTTGCCCCTCATTACTGAGCTATTTGATCGATTCCGCGGGGCAAAGGTCTTCACAAAGCTGGATCTACGCGGGGCGTATAATCTAGTGCGAGTCCGAAAGGGCGATGAGTGGAAGACCGCCTTTAACACCAGGGACGGTCACTACGAGTATCTAGTAATGCCCTTCGGACTCTGCAATGCCCCCGCCGTATTTCAAGACTTTGTGAATGACATTTTCCGGGATTTGTATCTTTCCGTGGTTGCATACCTGGATGACATTCTTATCTTCTCCCCCGATCTTACCACCCATCGGAGGGATGTCATCCGAGTACTTAAGAGGCTCCGCACCCATTCGTTATATGCTAAGCTGGAAAAGTGCGTTTTTGAACAGGAATCCTTGCCGTTCCTGGGGTACATAGTGTCCAGTCAGGGGTTAGCAATGGATCCGGGGAAGTTGGAGACAGTGATGAACTGGCCTGAGCCCCGCTCGCTGAAGGCGATCCAGCGATTCTTGGGGTTTATCAATTATTATCGCCAGTTCATTCCCAACTTCTCGACGGTGGCAGCACCCATCATTGCCCTTACCCGCAAGGGCGCTAATCCCAAAGCATGGACACGGGAAACGGTAGAGGCATTTCACACTCTCAAAACTCACTTCTCCAGAGCTCCCATCCTTCATCGTCCAGACATCTCCAAACCCTTCCTACTGGAGGTAGACGCCTCTTCGGTCGGTGCAGGTGCAGTCCTGTACCAGAAAAACGAACGAGGAAGGAAACATCCGTGTTTCTTTTTCTCCAAGACCTTTTCTCCGGCCGAGAGGAACTACTCCATAGGGGATAGGGAGTTACTGGCGATGAAACTAGCATTCCAGGAATGGCGGCATCTCCTGGAGGGTGCGAAGCATCCATTTGAGGTTTTTTCTGACCACAAAAACCTCACATACCTCCAGACAGCACAACGCCTGAACCCAAGGCAGGCCCGTTGGTCTTTATTCTTCTCCCGGTTCCGCTTTATTATCCGCCACCTGGCCGGTGAGAAGAACGTACGGGCCGATGCCTTGTCACGTTGTATGGTTGTGTTGGAGGAGGACAAGGAGGAGCCTCGTCTTATACTACCCCCGGACAGCTTGAGGATGGTCACTCCCACTTCTTTGGACCAGGTGCCACCTGGCAAAACCCTCGTTCCCCCTGAACTACGGAACGAGGTGCTATCGTGGGCCCATGCCTCCAAGGTCGGGGGTCACTTCGGGGTCAAAAGGACCAGAGACCTGGTGACCAGGCATTATTGGTGGCCGAGACTACCCCAGGACATACAGGAATATGTGGGAGCCTGTATGTCGTGTGCTCGGAATAAGCCGTCCCGGCAGAGACCGGCAGGTCTTCTTCACCCACTGCCAGTGCCGGATCGTCCCTGGGAAGTGGTAGGGATGGACTTCCTGGGAGATCTGCCCAAGTCAGCAGGGCACAGGGTCGTATGGGTCATCACGGACCACTTCTCTAAAATGGTCCACTTGGTGCCTCTCCCACGACTCCCGACGTCACGTGCTCTCGCCACCTTGTTCATTCGGCATGTATTTAGGTTGCATGGCATGCCTGACAAGGTGGTGAGCGACCGGGGTCCCCAGTTCGCGTCTCGCTTCTGGAGAGAGCTCTGTAAGCTCCTGCAGATAGAGCTGAACATCTCCTCCGCATACCATCCCGAGACCAATGGACTAGTAGAGAGGACTAATCAGACCTTGGTAACTTACCTCCGCCATTTTATATCCGCGCACCACGACAACTGGGCTAACTTCCTTCCTTGGGCCGAATTTGCCATTAACAATTCGGTCCATGAATCCTCTGGCCAGACTCCGTTCCTACTCAATAACGGACAACATCCCAGAATCCCGGTTCCGATGCCCATTACGTCACCCGATACTAGAGTGGAGGATTGGGCGACCAAGGCCCGGGAGATCTGGGATGACACCCAAGAGGCTCTTAAAAGGGCTAAAGACCGGATGGTGACAACGGCTGATGTTCGCCGCCGCCCTGCACCATCCTTCGCCCCTGGTGACCTAGTATGGCTGTCCTCTAAAAATGTTAACCTACGGGTACAGGCAGCCAAATTCGCCCCTAGGTATCTGGGTCCGTTTAAAGTACTACAGCAGGTAAACCCAGTGGCGTATCGACTCCAGCTCCCTCCACGCTGGGCTATAGCCAACACCTTTCACGTGTCCCTCCTGAAACCCGTACGACTTAATAAATTCTCGGGGTCCCTGCCGGCTCAAACCGACTCCCCGTCCGACGACCCTGAGGTGGCAAAACTTGTGGAGACAAAAGTCATACAGGGCAAGAGGTACTACCTCGTGGAGTGGGCCGGCCGTGGTCCGGAGCATAGATCCTGGGAGTTGGAGGATCATATCCGCGCCCCGGGTTTGATAGCGGCCTT
Organism: Anomaloglossus baeobatrachus; assembly: GCF_048569485.1. Classification (NCBI taxonomy): domain Eukaryota; kingdom Metazoa; phylum Chordata; class Amphibia; order Anura; family Aromobatidae; genus Anomaloglossus; species Anomaloglossus baeobatrachus. The sequence continues at coordinate 369,947,924 of NC_134355.1, forward strand.
CGAGCACGGACAGGGGGGGCCTAGACGGGGGGGTAATGTTACATCTCGTGGCTCTCCTGAGGCAAGGACTGAGGCAGTCTCCCATTCCTTGCCTGCCACGAGCATTCCTGCTCAGCAGCACCGAAGGTCTACCAGACTGCGCAGTGTGCAGGAGATACCTTCTCAGAGAGGCAGCAGAAGGGTGACACCTAGTGGTTCTCCCTGTTACAAGGAGTGAAGCGGTCTCCCATTCCTGGCCTGCCGCAGACTCTCCTGCTCAGCGACCCCAAAGGTCTGCGAGGCTGCGCAATGTGCAGAGGTTTACTGCTCAGGGAAGCAGTGAGATTCCCGTTATCTCTGCACATTGTGAGACCGAGGATCCCGCCTCTATTTCCCAGAGGCAGGAGGGTGAGCATGTGCAATGCGTGGTGGGTCCTGATTCGCTCACTGACGTCACACGGCTTGATGACAAGGCTGGTGACGTGGTGAATCCTGACTGGCCAGGCTGGGACGTCGTGGACCCTGATTGGGTCAAGTCCGTCATCTCCGCCTCGCGCCCGCCCTCGGGTGGAGCTGCACCTCCTTAAAAGCTCCCCCTGCCATCATGGCGGCGCGCGACCGTCCTTCTATGTTTGGATGTCTGGCAGCGTGCTGTCACGCCACTGCTCAGGCATTACTGTCTCTTGTGGGCTTGGCCCTTGCTGCTCCGGCAGTACCTCGTTTGCAGGCCGTGTTCCTGCCTTGCTGCTCCGGCAGTACCCCCGTCAACAGGCCGTGTTCCTGTCCCAGGTGAGCTCCTCAAGTCTCCTTTGGACTCACCTGGTTATTGAAAGCACACGTGCGTGGGCACCTCTGTGCTACCCTCGTGCCATATTCTCGTGACTTCCAATGGCACACGTGCGTGTGCACCTCTGTGCTTCCCCGTGCAACAGGTACACCGAGCCGTGAGATCTGTGCCATACAACCCTCACGGGTTAGGGCAGATCGGTGTACATAGATCGTCTGTGACATTCCAGACGATCGCTAGCAGCAACCCGCTCACTCTTCACCCACCATAGCGGCGGTCCCTTACACCGCACAGTGGACCTTGACCGGCGGAAGCAGTCCATTTCCCATCTTGGCACGCTTCCCCGGGTCCCCCTCGTAACATTACGGTCGCGCCAAAGGTCTGGCTATGGCTGAAGAGCAGCAGCAGTTGCTGCGTTATGTGCAGCAGTTGGAGTCACGATTGGCAGCAGTGGAGCAGTCTTCCTCCGATAAGACTAATCTGACGACAGTCGCCACCCAGGCGGCTACCCAGGCTGTGCTATTGGGTGGAAGGTCTCCTCGCCTTGCGCTTCCAGAGCGCTTTAGCGGCAACAGCTCTGAGTGCCGTGGTTTTATAAACCAGGTTACCACCTACTTAGAGCTGTCCGCGACTCTTTACGCTACCGAGAAGGCGAAGGTAGCCTTCGTCCAGTTTCTGCTCACAGGGAGAGCGCTGAAGTGGTCCACGCCGTTGTGGGAGCGCGGAGATCGTGTGGTGAATAACTTAGCAGCTTATCTTGGGGCCATGAGAATGGTGTTCCTCGGGCCTCAAGTCACCCACGATTCCGCGCTGCGCCTCCTACGACTTCGGCAAGGGTCTGCTTCAGTCGGGGACTTTGCTGTACATTTTAGGACACTGGCCGCAGAGCTGGACTGGCCGGATAAGGTCCTTGTCCCTGTGTTTTGGGAGGGCCTGGCAGGGTTTGTCAAAGACGCACTGGCCACACGTGAGGTGCCTGCCACTTTAGAGTCCTTGATTCAGGTTGCCTCTCGCATAGACATCCGCCAGGCGGAGCGAAGGCTCGAGGTCTCTTCAGCACCCACGTCTTCTCGGCCTAAAAAGCGTCTGACTCCCGTCTTCCATCAGACAGGTCCCCCAGCCAGTCCTGTAGGCGACTCCGTGGAGTCAATGGAGGTGTCCAAGGTGGTCTCCTCTGCCCCAGGTTCTCGGTCTTGTGTCATCTGCTTTTCCTGTGGGCAGAGGGGACACATAGCTACCCGATGTCCCAAACCGTCGGGAAAAGACAGCGTCTAGTTTCTATCAGAGGGGGGACTCTAGACGCTACTTCTCCCTCTAGGTTGACTATCAGCGCCCAGTTGCAGTTCGGCACTACTCTCTTCTCTGCCCTGGCTTGCTTGGACTCAGGCGCTGAAGGCAATTTCATCTCGACCTCCCTGGCAACCCGATACTCAGTTCCCCTGGTTCTGTTGCCCAAGCCACTCAGGGTCCGGGTAGTCGACGGGTCCATACTACTCGATCCTATCACCCAGATCACCATCCCTCTCAGGATGGATGTACCACCGGGACACCATGAGCAGGTGTCCTTCCTGGTGCTTCCAGGGGGGACGGATGAGATCCTACTGGGCCTTCCCTGGTTGAGACAGCATGCTCCTATACTCAACTGGGCAACAGGGGAGATCTCATCCTGGGCAGGATCCTGTAGAGAGCACCTCGTGACTACCGAACCACCCGCTACCATTAGGTCGGTGGGGTCCTCAGGGAATACTGAGGGGCCGGGTTTACCGACACCTTATGAGGCCTACAGGGATGTCTTTTCCAAAAGGGCCGCAGATACTCTTCCTCTGCACCGGCCATATGATTGCCGAATAGACCTGAAGCCAGGCTCCGAGCCCCCCAGGGGCAGAGTGTATCCACTCTCTGCTCCAGAGACGGAGGCTATGTCCAAATATATTCAGGACAGCCTGGCGAAGGGGTTCATTCGCAAGTCTATTTCACCGGCTGGTGCAGGGTTCTTTTTTGTGCAGAAAAAGGAAGGGGATCTGCGCCCCTGTATCGATTACAGGGGATTAAATGCAATCACAATCAAGAACAAATACCCTTTGCCCCTCATTACTGAGCTATTTGATCGATTCCGCGGGGCAAAGGTCTTCACAAAGCTGGATCTACGCGGGGCGTATAATCTAGTGCGAGTCCGAAAGGGCGATGAGTGGAAGACCGCCTTTAACACCAGGGACGGTCACTACGAGTATCTAGTAATGCCCTTCGGACTCTGCAATGCCCCCGCCGTATTTCAAGACTTTGTGAATGATATTTTCCGGGATTTGTATCTTTCCGTGGTTGCATACCTGGATGACATTCTTATCTTCTCCCCCGATCTTACCACCCATCGGAGGGATGTCATCAGAGTACTTAAGAGGCTCCGCACCCATTCGTTATATGCTAAGCTGGAAAAGTGCATTTTTGAACAGGAATCCTTGCCGTTCCTGGGGTACATAGTGTCCAGTCAGGGGTTAGCAATGGATCCGGGGAAGTTGGAGACAGTGATGAACTGGCCTGAGCCCCGCTCGCTGAAGGCGATCCAGCGATTCTTGGGGTTTATCAATTATTATCGCCAGTTCATTCCCAACTTCTCGACGGTGGCAGCACCCATCATTGCCCTTACCCGCAAGGGCGCTAATCCCAAAGCATGGACACGGGAAACGGTAGAGGCATTTCACACTCTCAAAACTCACTTCTCCAGAGCTCCCATCCTTCATCGTCCAGACATCTCCAAACCCTTCCTACTGGAGGTAGACGCCTCTTCGGTCGGTGCAGGTGCAGTCCTGTACCAGAAAAACGAACGAGGAAGGAAACATCCGTGTTTCTTTTTCTCCAAGACCTTTTCTCCGGCCGAGAGGAACTACTCCATAGGGGATAGGGAGTTACTGGCGATGAAACTAGCATTCCAGGAATGGCGGCATCTCCTGGAGGGTGCGAAGCATCCATTTGAGGTTTTTTCTGACCACAAAAACCTCACATACCTCCAGACAGCACAACGCCTGAACCCAAGGCAGGCCCGTTGGTCTTTATTCTTCTCCCGGTTCCGCTTTATTATCCGCCACCTGGCCGGTGAGAAGAACGTACGGGCCGATGCCTTGTCACGTTGTATGGTTGTGTTGGAGGAGGACGAGGAGGAGCCTCGTCTTATACTACCCCCGGACAGCTTGAGGATGGTCACTCCCACTTCTTTGGACCAGGTGCCACCTGGCAAAACCCTCGTTCCCCCTGAACTACGGAACGAGGTGCTATCGTGGGCCCATGCCTCTAAGGTCGGGGGTCACGTCGGGGTCAAAAGGACCAGAGACCTGGTGACCAGGCATTATTGGTGGCCGAGACTACCCCAGGACATACAGGAATATGTGGGAGCCTGTATGTCGTGTGCTCGGAATAAGCCGTCCCGGCAGAGACCGGCAGGTCTTCTTCACCCACTGCCAGTGCCGGATCGTCCCTGGGAAGTGGTAGGGATGGACTTCCTGGGAGATCTGCCCAAGTCAGCAGGGCACAGGGTCGTATGGGTCATCACGGACCACTTCTCTAAAATGGTCCACTTGGTGCCTCTCCCACGACTCCCGACGTCACGTGCTCTCGCCACCTTGTTCATTCGGCATGTATTTAGGTTGCATGGCATGCCTGACAAGGTGGTGAGCGACCGGGGTCCCCAGTTCGCGTCTCGCTTCTGGAGAGAGCTCTGTAAGCTCCTGCAGATAGAGCTGAACATCTCCTCCGCATACCATCCCGAGACCAATGGACTAGTGGAGAGGACTAATCAGACCTTGGTAACTTACCTCCGCCATTTTATATCCGCGCACCACGACAACTGGGCTAACCTCCTTCCTTGGGCCGAATTTGCCATTAACAATTCGGTCCATGAATCCTCTGGCCAGACTCCGTTCCTACTCAATAACGGACAACATCCCAGAATCCCGGTTCCGATGCCCATTACGTCACCCGATACTAGAGTGGAGGATTGGGCGACCAAGGCCCGGGAGATCTGGGATGACACCCAAGAGGCTCTTAAAAGGGCTAAAGACCGGATGGTGACAACGGCTGATGTTCGCCGCCGTCCTGCACCATCCTTCGCCCCTGGTGACCTAGTATGGCTGTCCTCTAAAAATGTTAACCTACGGGTACAGGCAGCCAAATTCGCCCCTAGGTATCTGGGTCCGTTTAAAGTACTACAGCAGGTAAACCCAGTGGCATATCGACTCCAGCTCCCTCCACGCTGGGCTATAGCCAACACCTTTCACGTGTCCCTCCTGAAACCCGTACGACTTAATAAATTCTCGGGGTCCCTGCCGGCTCAAACCGACTTCCCGTCCGACGACCCTGAGGTGGCAAAACTTGTGGAGACAAAAGTCATACAGGGCAAGAGGTACTACCTCGTGGAGTGGGCCGGCCGTGGTCCGGAGCATAGATCCTGGGAGTTGGAGGATCATATCCGCGCCCCGGGTTTGATAGCGGCCTTCGAGCACGGACAGGGGGGGGGGCCTAGACGGGGGGGGTAATGTTACATCTCGTGGCTCTCCTGAGGCAAGGACTGAGGCAGTCTCCCATTCCTTGCCTGCCACGAGCATTCCTGCTCAGCAGCGCCGAAGGTCTACCAGACTGCGCAGTGTGCAGGAGATACCTTCTCAGAGAGGCAGCAGAAGGGTGACACCTAGTGGTTCTCCTGTTACAAGGAGTGAAGCGGTCTCCCATTCCTGGCCTGCCGCAGACTCTCCTGCTCAGCGACCCCGAAGGTCTGCGAGGCTGCGCAATGTGCAGAGGTTTACTGCTCAGGGAAGCAGTGAGATTCCCGTTATCTCTGCACATTGTGAGACCGAGGATCCTGCCTCTATTTCCCAGAGGCAGGAGGGTGAGCATGTGCAATGCGTGGTGGGTCCTGATTCGCTCACTGACGTCACACGGCTTGATGACAAGGCTGGTGACGTGGTGAATCCTGACTGGCCAGGCTGGGACGTCGTGGACCCTGATTGGGTCAAGTCCGTCATCTCCGCCTCGCGCCCGCCCTCGGGTGGAGCTGCACCTCCTTAAAAGCTCCCCCTGCCATCATGGCGGCGCGCGACCGTCCTTCTATGTTTGGATGTCTGGCAGCGTGCTGTCACGCCACTGCTCAGGCATTACTGTCTCTTGTGGGCTTGGCCCTTGCTGCTCCGGCAGTACCTCGTTTGCAGGCCGTGTTCCTGCCTTGCTGCTCCGGCAGTACCCCCGTCAACAGGCCGTGTTCCTGTCCCAGGTGAGCTCCTCAAGTCTCCTTTGGACTCACCTGGTTATTGAAAGCACACGTGCGTGGACACCTCTGTGCTACCCTCGTGCCATATTCTCGTGACTTCCACTGGCACACGTGCGTGGGCACCTCTGTGCTTCCCCGTGCAACAGGTACACCGAGCCGTGAGATCTGTGCCATACAACCCTCACGGGTTAGGGCAGATCGGTGTACATAGATCGTCTGTGACATTCCAGACGATCGCTAGCAGCAACCCGCTCACTCTTCACCCACCATAGCGGCGGTCCCTTACACCGCACAGTGGACCTTGACCGGCGGAAGCAGTCCATTTCCCATCTTGGCACACTTCCCCGGGTCCCCCTCGTAACAATGAGCCCTGAGAGCAAGCTCCCATACTTAGCTATAGTAGGGAGCGGGGCTCAGCTAGTTCCATGCTACCGGGCCATCAAGTTGAAGTCAAACTAAGTGCCAGGAGGCAGGTCACGGATCACCAGGCAGCACCACTTGGGAACTGGACCCGGGCGAGCTCCCCTCAGCGGCAGCAGTACCCAGAGGCTTGGTTTACCCGGTTGTCAGTGTCTGCCTATGAACTGAGTGAGTACGAGAGTGACCCCTGCATCCCCACGGCATTGCCTCACTGAGTCCCGGGGCACCCCATACCTGTGGAAGGTTACAACACCTTGCTGCCCTCGCTCCTTCATCCCTGGGTACTCCCAACGGCAGCGATGGTACTCCCAATTACCACACACCACGGGTGGCGTCACAAACTGTAACTCCTCTGTAAATACCCCCCTTTTCACTTGAGTGGCCGCATAACCCCTAGGCCCGGAGACCCTCGAGCCACAGCGAACCCAGATCCGAGCAGCTTGACTGCTTCCACGGGGGTGGTACACTTGCACAATAATGATGTTTTACATAGGGCACCAGTCACAGAGGTACATGCAATGCACAGTGTCCAGCTCACAGCCTATTGATGACGCCCTTCTATTAGATCAGGCGGGCTGCCCAGCACTATTTAAATGCACTATCACACAGGACTGACACCCTGGAGGGCCCAGCTTCATCCTGGGAAAAATTGTGCAATGAAAATGATATACAGTAAAATGATAATAAATGTAGGGACTCGTAAGCGTGGGGAATCTTGACATTTGGGTTACAAGCTTATGCATTTTGGCCAAAATTTTGGACCAATACCTCACATTTATTATCATTTCACTGTATATCATTTTCATTGCACAATTTTTCGCAGGATGCAACCGGGTGCTCCGGGGTGTCAGTCCTGTGTGCTAGTGCGCTTAAAAAGTGCAGCCTGCTTGATCTAATAGAAGGGCATCATCAATAGGCTGTGAGCTGGACACTGTGAATTGCACATATCTATGTGACTGGTGCCCTATGTAAAACCTCAATAGTGTGCATGTTTAATACCATCAGCCATCTCCTCCATGATTTGGTAGGTTGAGAGTGACTGTTCCATCGGTATTCTGCACCTGTGTATTCCATACCTTTATCATGGTTGGCCGGCTGCATCCTGCAAGTATGTTTGCCATTTTGACCTGAGTTGGCTGGTGACTTTTTTCTGGTGAATTTTTTTTTTACTTTTTTTCTGAAATTTATACACTAAATTCCTGCATCAAATATGCATCTCCTAGCAAAAAAACACATCAATATTGATGCCGTATCGTGTTTAGATGCATGTTTTTGCCAGAAGATGCAGATTTCTTGCAAGAATTTAGTGTGCAAATTTCAGAACCAAATCTGTATCTCTTGGTAAAAAATGTGGTTTTCTGCCAGGATATGCAGGTCTCATTTAACCAAATGAGGTACCTTGAAGTGAGTTTGGGGGACCGTGGGGACCTCCAGCGATGTTACCACTCATAGCTGTGGCTCAGTCAGTGTCTACCTGAAGCCGCAGAAGGCAGTCATGTTTTCTAATGTGCCCATACGCTGCAACTTCAGTATGTAGCAGAGCTGGGATTGTAGTGGGATTTCGTATGGATTATGTCGGATCAGTATGGGGGTTTTGGCGGTTAATAAAGGAGTAAAAGAGGGTGTATATTTTATTTCATATAAAGAATTTTTTTGGTGTTTGTTTTTTTCTTTTCACATACAGGATTAGTAATGGTGGGTCTCATAGACATCTCCCATTACTAATCTAGGGCTTGATGGCAGCTGTCAAATCACAGCTGTCATTATCCCCTTATTACTCTGATTGCCACCACTCCAGGTCAATTGGAATGAGCCAGGTAAAGCGCTAGCATTGTCATATCTAATGGATGTGACAAATCGGGGCAGCTGTGAGCTGGTATTTTTATGCTGGGGGGCCAATAAACATGGGCCCCCACATGATGCTTCAAGCTGGAATACTTATTTAATGACAAAGTTAAAGAGGTGGTTCACCCATATTCATTATTGGCCACAACAATATTAGGTTGAGAAACAAGGTTTCTCTCAAATACTTTGTGTTGCCAATAGTGCCTGTGAGCGGTGCTATTGCAGACCGCACTTCACCATCGCATGACCCCCAGACTCTGTGACCTTGGGGATCCGGTGGCCTCACATCAACTTCCTGTTCACCTGACATCACCACGGCCTGCCTCAGTCTCTGTAAGTGACTGGGCTGTGGGCAGCATTTTACCGCTCATCACAGCTCAGCATGTCTTCAGCTTGCGCCCTCTGCAGGGAAGGAGAAGTGAGAAGAGAGATGATGGGCTGTGACGCTAGGCTATGTTGAGCAGCGAAACGCCGCTCACAGCCCAGTGACTCACGGAGACTGAGGCCGGACACTGTGATGTCAGGTGAACAGGAAGTTGACGTGACATCACCGGATCCTTGAGGTCATGGAGCCCGAGAGTCAGGCAATGGGGAAAAGCGGTCCGCAATAGCGCTGCTCACAGGCACTATTGGCAGCACAAGCTTATTTGAGAGACACATTCTTTCTTAACAGAATATCAATGTGGCAAATAATGAATATGGGTAAACAACCCCTTTAACGTCTTATGCTTTCTGCATTGAGTAAACAATATTTTTTTAATTTCCAGGCTATATAGCTGCATGAGCCCATACCCTGATTCATTAAGAGTGGAATTTCATATGTCAGTCTTAATGAAAGGAGTGCTGGAGTAAGAGCACTTGCCTCTTAATGAATTTGGTTCATTTTACAACTGGAATGCTACTCTACCACAAATGTTACTCCAGCAAAGGGATAGCATACTAGTTTGGCATAATTTATGACATAAAACATACTTTTATGGTGTAAATTAAGATGAGTTTGTAGAGTGAGCTCCTCCACATCCTCTCCCTCCCTAGAGCCAACAACTTGGCAAAATTATACAAAATTATAGCTCAATTTCATGTTGTGCAAAAATTTTGCAAGTTTTCAGTTTTGTGCCAGAATATTGGCAACTTGTCTTTGGGTTTTTGCAGAATGAGTCATAATTTTTTAGGAACAATGTTTAAGAAAAATATGTGGTGGTATTTAATTTCTATGAATTTTTAGCATGCCGGAATTTGTTAATAAAATAATCAGAGTGCATAACTTTATTGCTTATTTATTTTATCACGTAAGAGAGGGAAAAAATACGGACAGAAAAATATTTCTACATATTGAATATCTAAGGCAGTGCCTCCAACTCCAGTCCTCAAGAGCCACCGACAGTGCATGTTTTCAGCATCTCCTTAGCATTGCACATGTGATAATTTAATTAACTGCACAGATCATAATTCCAAAACCTGCGCAATACTAAGGAAATCCTGAAAACATGCACTGTTGGTGGCTCTTGAGGACTGGAGTTGGGAACACTGACCTAAGGTATGTTTTAACAGAAATGAGGTAAATGATTAGATTGGCGTTTTTATTTTAATTCTTGCTGTTAGGACAGGGTCACATTTTCGTATGACTCACATGAGTGCAGTGAAAAAATGTCACATTGCACTTGGCCCCATGTAAGACAATGCTGCAGCTCTGTGTGTTTTTCCTCAGCCCTAAATGGACTGAGGAAAAAATCACAGCATGCTGCGATTGTCTGTGAGAGCAATACACTCGCACCCATTCAAGTGTATGGGTGCGAGAGAAACATCAGACTGCACTTGGATGGTATCCCAGTGCAGTGTGATATACACATAGGCAGATAATTAAAGAGATGGGGGAATTAATCCCTCCCTCTCCTACGCAGCTGTGATCTCATGTCAGTAATGCATTGCAGATGCATAACACTCGGTTTACACTCACAGCAGAGCCTGAGCCGGGGATCATTAGCATATCGCATCCGATGCTCTCGCATCAGAAGTGATACGCAAGTGTGACTCTGCCCTTAGTGCAGCAGTGTGACTGTCAACTACTTCAGATCGTATTGGTCCCCTTGATCCGTAATGATCACATTCTTTATCCTGCTGGAATTACTTTTCTTCAATGGAATTCATATGCTGCATTTTGCATCAAGGTTTTCTTTCTCCAGAAAAAGGGGCACTTATTCTTGAATTGTGCCTGGTACAACGTCATCAATTTTTGTAAGCTCCATTTTGATGAGACTGTTAAAGAAATCTGCTGTGTATGAAGATACCCAAGGTGTTGGCAAGAAGAAACATTTTTTTAAAAAATTCACAATGAATAATATTTTTGACAGTTGCCAATTTGCATAGTGTTTAAATAAAAAAAAAAAGTCCGGTTCCCCCTGTTTCATATTTCTGGATCTGGATATAAGACAACTGGTGGTAGAAGGAGCCTTCTTCTTCTATGGCTCTGTCTGCAGTTGCAGACAGGAACACTTTGGACTACCCCTCGAATAAATAGCACCCCATTTATAATCTGCCAGAAAAAAAATGGAAGACACTATAAATAACACAGGCCTGCGACTAAAAAGCTGTTTGATTATTTTCATCTAATTTCCATGTATTTTGGTGTGCTGAAAATGAAAAAATATTGAAAAAAATCCTTGACGTCAGGATTTGCCACAAAATGCAAAATTCTCTTCAAATTTAGTAAATTTTTCATATTTTTTTTTTTTTTTTCTTTTAGGGTTTTGAAAGTCAAAATTACTAATAATTAATTCACAACAATGCATTTGAGATATATAATGCCAAAAAAATATAACTTTCAAAGAAAAAACTTTCAGAGTGAGCTAATGAAACCAGCATCAACATTTTGCAAGCTGAATGTGCGGGCTCTGACATGCCCGGGCTTGTTTCAATTGTTTTATCTTTCTTCTCGCCTGTTCACACTTTTTAATCTCAGTTCGTGTTAGCCCTTCATATTCAACCGTGTTTCCCAAAATTAGCATTATGGCCCAGCGAAAGTGTATTAATTCGCCTGACAGTTTCTGTTACATTTGTGGTGAATATAGTGTTGAAGCAACAGCTGAATATTACAGACTTTGTGAAAAAAGTATACTTCACATATTTCGGACTAAAGCTTGGAGATCAAGATAAATCTTGGGCGCCAAAAAATGTGCAAACGGTGTGTTGATGACCTCCGAAATTGGTTCAAGGGTAAGAGAAAAGCTTTCCGTTATGGGATTCCTATGGTATGGCGAGAGCAAAAGAACCATAGTGACGATTGTTACTTCTGTTCATGCAATGTGAAAGGGTAAAATTCAAAATGGAAGCATTCCATTTCATACCCCAATATTCACTCAGCAATTCGTTCCATCCCCCATGGCACAGATATACCAGTACACAAGGCCCCTGATACCTTGGAAGAGATAACTATGTCCGATGAAGGTGGAGTCATACCTGAACCAGATGAATCAAGTTCTGACTTTGAAGATGATACAAGACAAAAATTGTTTTCCCAGGAGGAGATGAATGATTTGGTAAGAGACTTAAATCTTCCCAAAGATGCCGCTGAGTTAAGGCCTCGTCTCACTAAGCAACATCGCTAGCAACATCACTGCTGAGGCACGACTTTTGTGACGCAACAGCGATGTTGCTAGCGATGTTGCTGTGTGTGACATCCAGCAACAACCTAGCCCCTGCTGTGAGGTCGCTGGTTGTTGCTGAATGTCCTGGACCATTTTTTAGTTGTTGCTCTCCCGCTGTGAAGCACACATAGCTGTGTGTGACAGCGAGAGAGCAGCAACTGAATGTGCAGTGAACAGGGAGCCGGCTTCTGCGGACGCTGGTAACCAATGTAAATATCGGGTAACCAAGAAGGGTTCGTTACCCGATATTTACTTTAGTTACCAAGCGCAGCATTGCTTCCACACATCGCTGCTGGCTGGGGGCTGGTCACTGGTTGCTGGTGAGATCTGCCTGTTTCACAGCTCACCAGCAACCTGTGTAGCGACGCTCCAGCGATCCCTGCCAGGTCAGGTTGCTGGTGGGATCGCTGGAGCATCGCTTAGTGTGACGGTAACTCAGCTCAAGGCTCAAAAGCAAGAATTTATTGTTGCTAGGGGTGTCTTTTTTATGGTTCAAACATCGTGAAGACGAGTTCGTTCCTTACTTTGCCCAGGAAGATAAGTTGGTTTATTGCATCGATGTCGAATGTTTGATGGGTCAATTCAAAATCCAATATGATTCAGCGCAATGGCGTCTTTTTATAAATTCTTCAAAAAGAAGTCTCAAAGCAGTTTTACTCCACAACGGCGGTTTTTATGCTTCCATCCCTGTAGGTCATTCCGTACACCTCAAGGAAACCTACGAGAACTTGGAATTGGTTCTTCGTAAACTTAAATATGAAGACCACGGTTGGCAAGTGTGCGGGGATTTGAAAGTCTTGTGCATGCTGCTCGGGCAACAAGCTGGGTATACCAAATACCCTTGTTTTCTGTGTCTATGGGACAGTCGAGACCGACAAAATCACTGGACAAAGAAGAATTGGCAGCCGAGGGTGCTCACAGTTGGTGAAAAAAATGTCCTCTGAAAAACTTTGGTTCCTCCCCATAAAGTTCTTCCACTACCTTTCCACTTCAAATTGGGATTGATGAAGCAATTCGTAAAATCACTTCCAAAAGATGGAGAATGTTTGAAATACTTGATCGCCAAGTTTCCAGGCCTCTCGGAAGCAAAATTGAATTGAAAAGTGTGTTCGTCGGACCAGACATTAGAAGGCTTAAAGCTGATCAAGAGTTTATCAATACCATGACGCATCCTCAAAAAGAAGGGTGGATTGCATTTAAAGAGGTCGTAGAGAAATTTTTAGGCAATAACAAAGACCCTGACTACAAACAAATCATCGGACGAATGCTGAAAGCATTTCAAACTTTAGGTTGGCTGATGAGTTTGAAAGTGCATTTCCTCCATTCCCACCTTGACAACTGTACTGAAAATTTGGGAGCTGTGAGTGAAGAGCAAGGTGAACAATTCCACCAGGACATTTAAGAGATGGAAAGAAGATACCAGGGAAGATGGAGCATTACAATGATGGCAGACTACTGTTGGACGCTTCAGAGAGACAATACAGATGCTACTCACAAGTGTAAATGTACCAAGAGAAGCCTCACAGGGAAGAAGAGTCGATTTTAGTGTGTGTTACTGAGTGTTACGGTTGCTGTGGCACTGGAGTCTATGTCCAGATTTCTTGCTACTGCACATGTGCGAGCACTGGAGACTATGTCCAGATTTCTTGCTACTGCACATGTGCAAGCGCTGGAGACTAAGTCCTATCTTGGAGCCATTGCACATGTGCGGGTGACATCATCGCTGACACGAGGTCACATGTCTCTGACACCTTCTATGCCGATTGGCCGCTGGTCATGTGCTTGTGACACGTGGTCACATGTCTCTCACACCTTCTATGCCGATTGGTCGCTGGTCATGTGCTTGTGACGCTTTGCTCGGTGATAGGCCAGCGTGACGTCATTCCTGTCATTCTGGCAGCAGATTGGCTCTGGTGTCCTCCATCTTGGATGAGGCACAGAGTTTATATAAGACCCTGACGCACGCCGCACGGCGCTCAGTCCTCTTGGTTCATGCATGAGAGTAGACGCTCTGTGCACGTTCCTCTAGGCATCTCTCTGTCTATGCTAGGTGAGCGCTACCGGCAGGGTAGCATTCTTATACCTTACAGCTTCGGCTGCAGTCCGTATCCTTACCTCTTAGGGGAGCGGACATAGGCAGGTGCCTGAGGCACATGGTCTGGCTGGGCCTTGTGATTCTACTTGTAGGTGGGCGTTGCCGCTAGGGTAACATTCTTTATACTGTGTCTGGCAGTTGTTCGTATCCTCGCACACTAGGGGAGCGAACAGAGGTAGGAGCTTTGTGCGGCTTATGCTGCTGTCTGTCTCTTTTGCACCACTAGAAGAGCGGACCTAGGCAGGTGCCATATCTAGTGCTTCGTGTCCTCGCACACTAGTGCAGTGAACGCAGGTAGGAGCTTTGTGCGGCTTACGATGCTGTCCGTCTCCTGGGACCACTAGAGGAACGGACCTAGGTAGGTGCCATTTCACACTCACTGCATTTGTCTCTGTGATTATTAACAGAGACCATTCCACACACCCTCCAAGTAAGGGAGGAATTGCCTTATTTACTAATTATATTCCTCTGTGAGTTTAACAGAGGTATTGCACTCTGCCATAGTCTGCAGCAGAGTCTTTGCATGGTGGACCCTGACTGTCTGATACTCCTTTAGGTTTTATTATCAGACAGCCCCCCGTAACACTGAGCTCATTGCAGTTAAAAAATGATTTTTATGAAACATTTGTAATAAAAAATTAATTTTATGAGTCTATTTTCATTTATTTTGAGGTATTGTCTTATTTAACATAGTTACTTAAATTGTCAGAAAACGTGATGTCCTATGACAAAACAGAGGTCATTTTCGGATTCAGCGCACTCAAAAACAAAGATTTCGTGGAATAACCAAAACAGCTCTCAAAAAATTTTTTTTTGCAGACCTGTGTAATTAAACTGTGTTCTCTGCAAGATTTTAATGAATTGATATTTATAAAATGTTGCAGATTTACAAACTATGTAGGCAATTTTATCTGCTGCTCTATTTATTTCTAGGTTTCGAGTTCCTTTAATCTCTAATTTCTATTCCTCCTGCTGTCATGTTGACAGACTACACCATATAATTTTACTCTGTGGGATTCCAGGCACCGTTAGTTCACTCACCTTTTAAATGGCTCCAGTCCATAATATTATCTAAATGACCCACAGGAAATCCTAATTAAGTTCCAGAGGTGTGAAAATGATGAAATTGTTTGTGCAACTAGTCAGAAAATTGGCAAAGCTATAAAGTTACTGGAGAAAAAGGCAAAATAAAATGTGAAGTAACATAAACACATAGCAAATGTTTAATCACTTTAATCATATACTATACCTTTTGCTAAATTGCACATTTTAGCAGTAAAGTATTTCTACAACATTCTTTAAGACCTTTTACTCATTATAACCAAAAAGAAAATCTAGAATAATCTCATAATAACCACAAAGCAATGTATTTGATTTCCTTTTTTATGTGATATATTTTTTTTTTACTGGCAACGTGGCTGCTAATAAAAAAATTCCTTTAAGTTTACAAGATGTGATTTACATTGCGAATGCTTCTGTGGTGTATAGAAAGAGGTTATTTTTATTCATTTTTCTTCAAATAAAAGCATCAATGTTTTCCAGGAGTAAAGAGTCATAGTTGGAATGGACTAGCTGGAAAATGCCATAGTAAATACAACCATTAGAAAAACATAAGTTTAGCCAAAGTATTTGTCTAGATGTAAGGTTATACAATATTCAAGAAATAGGAAACTGTTAGCGCACATATCAAGCAATATATGGAGCTCTCTATGGACATAACCAAGGTGGTAGATTACAACAGCTCTAAATTAAAGGGAACATGTCATTTTGGAAATACTGGGCAATCTATGGGCTATATGTATATACACTTGAAACCAGAAGTGTGTATAGTCGAACGAGGAACCTTCAGGTATCTGGAAATTACACACAAGGATGAACCAGACTTGTGCAAGTCCACAATTCTCTTCATGAGATCTTGGCCGATTTCTTTTGACTTTTTCCCATGATGCTTCACAAAGAAGCAATGTGTTTCAGGTGTGCATTAAAATACATCCACAGGTGTGTCTCATCAGAAGCTTCCAAACACATGACATCATCATATGGGCTGTCCATATTGTTTAAAGGCATAGTACTCTTAAGGCCCAGTCACACACAACGACTTACCAGCGATCCCGACAATGATACGACCTGATAAGGATCGCTGGTAAGTCGCTGGTGAGATGTCACACAGTCAGAGCTTACCAACAACGCAGTAATGATCAGCGACCTTTATAACGATCTCGGCGGGCATTGGTACCGTGTCAGGAGGTCGTTGGTAAGCATCAAACACAGCAATGCGTCCTGCCCAGCAGGACGTCGCCTTTGAAGAAAATGGTCCGGACCATTCCGCAACGACTAGCGATCTTACAGCAGGGGCCTGATCGCTGGTAGGTATCACACATAACGAGATCGCTGGCGAGATCATTGCTATGTCACAGAAATGTGACTCAGCAACAATCTCGTTAGCGAACTCGTTTTGTGTAACGGGGCCTTTAGTGTGTGTAAACGGTTGACTGTAGAACTCTCTCATTATTTCTCATTATCTCTCTCTCATTATTCTGGCATTAGGCAAATATAAATAATTTTGGTTCCTAATTGACTTAAAATGGAAAAAGTTTATTCTGATTTCATGTCAGATAGCGAGAAAAACATACATATGCGTCTTTTTAGATAGTTTATGTAAACTTCTGGTTTCAACTGTATACATGTAGAGAGCAAGAAAAACTATATAAGTTTGTGGGAAAAGATTCATTATAACTTATATTTTATTAATTGTAATTGGCGTTCATTCTGGACAGTTGAATACATTTTCAAGTCTTGGAAAAACCCTCTTTCAAAGCTGCAGTTTGTTTAAAAAACCAAACTGTGCCCTACTCACCCTGCCTGGGTCCAGCGCTGAGTCTCCGCCATTACTTCTGGTGACTGTTAATATTTACAGCACTGATAACATGCACATGTAGCACCCCTGAAGTACCAGGTGCCACAAATGTAACCTGTGGAAACCCAAACCTCAGAATATCCATGCCAGAGCAAACACACAAGGATCCTCAGGCCACACACACAGCCCCAACACCAAACTGGGAGACTGCCTAGTAACAGGTAAAAGGGGAGGGCACTGATTGGATAGTACCACCCAGCCTGTAGGGAGAGACCCAGCGAGGGGGAGCGGCCAGTGGTCAGTTGGAAAAGGCGGGAGGAAGTGGTGTGCAGTCAGTCGGAGTCTGTTAGAAAGTCTGAGGAGATGGGAGTGAAGGAGAGAGGAGGAGAGGAGTAGTAGTCGGAAGTAGTAGAAAGTGGAAAGTGCTGAAAAGACCTGCAGTGAGAACGGAGTGCTGCAAAATGAGTGAGAACTGTGGAGTACAGAACGGGACTCCATGGGTTACCTGTGGAAGCAGCAGACTCCAGGTACCATGGAGGGCCTATGGTAGTTTGGACCAAGGCTCATGGGACATAAGCACAAGGCGGGGTGCAGACCCTAGGCCAGTGGGATTCTTTATGGTCAGCTGTTAACTCTGCCGCGTGAAAAGATCTGCAGGGTCCATCGCCAACCCAAGAAGTCTGAAGCACAAGCAGCAAAGAGGGGACCGGGAACTGAACCTCTTAAATAATCCACGTTGCCTGCAATAGGACCAAGACAGAAATAGAGGGGTTCCCAAGTAACTCTAGACCACGGGAGCCCATCAACAAGTGTGCATGGAGGACAGCCAACCCAGGTCACAGCTAGCACAGACAACAAGGGGAGCGGATACATCTGGGACCGACACCCGCGGGTTCAGGTACCACCACAGCAAAGTAAAGAAAGGCAAGTTAAACTACAATATTGGTGTCGACTGCTTCCTTGACGGCGTGCACTCACAGACTGTTTTCCCAGTACAACCCCCACCATCCACTGCTGGGGCCTGTCCCTGCTTGCGGAGGACTCTAACCATCCAGGCTTCATCACTCCATCAGCCCCAGCAGAAACCTGCAGCGGCGGCCCCAAATAACCTGGCTGCACACCGCAAGTGGCGTAGTCGACGAAAACTTTTATTTAATTTCTTTTATTTAAAACCCCCTTTATTCATTTCTAAAGACACCTCCAGGGTCAAGAAACCGGACCCCGCCACGGCTCATGTCCTTGGACTAGTCCGACCCGGTTCTGAGTCCCCCGGCCCTGGGGCAGGCGTGTCACACATAATAAGTGGGCTCAGTGGCTTTGTTGAGTTGATGGCACAAGGTGATCAGAGCAACTGGGCTCACTGATTGGCTGCAACATTGTTGACATGTCAGAGCTTCAAACAAAAAAAGACACCAGGTGTAGCAGATTCAGTGCTGATTAAAGCACAGTTTGTTTTTTTCACTAACTAGAGCAAGGAAATAACTTCTTAATGCAGACTTACCATTGCATGCACAGTTATACTGAGAAGGCCGTGTAGGATTACTGAGTAGAACCTCCCACTTGACTACAACAATTCAAGTGGGAAGTTCTACTCAGTGATCCTACACAGCCTTCTTGGTATGACTGAATAGTACAGACCTGCCCACCAGACTCCTCCAATTGAAAAACACTCTGGATGGGAAAACTTTAATTCAATCGGAGGACTAGATGGGCAGGTTTTGGGCACATGCCCCTACGTCAGCTGGCCTACATCACAGGAGCTGTGAGAAATGTTTCATTAATAAGTGTAAATGTAATACTTATTTATTGATTGTAAAGATAATTTAAACTTTTGAAATTCAAATTCACCTTTTCTGGTACATTTTTTCTAAAAAATTGACTTGCAGCAAATATATTTGCCATGAATTGCAGGTTGTTTAATTGTGCTGAAATAATGTGACTAGTGGGGTGAGGCTTTCTATTAGTGCATGCTGATTGTTGTAATCTATATAATTGATCTCAGAAAGTTTGAAGTGAGATGTGAGAGAGGGAGGGTCACAGTTTTGTCATAGGACAACGTGTTGTATCCATGATGCTCCTTATGGACATGTGAATCCTCTGTCTGTTCCCCATAGTCATTATGTAAAATGGTAATTTTATATAATTGAAATCTATTTGCAAGAAGAGTGATAAATGGGGGAAAAAAACAGGAAAGGAGAAATGAAAAGCTCCTTAAAGAAAGAAAGTGTATATTGGGCTCTATGATGAGCGCCTTGAGCTGTGTTACTTAATTCATTAGTAGTAAATACGGGAGTGCGATGGCGTTCAGTGGGGAGAGAGAGAGAAGCTGGCACACTACTGTGACACCCTGGACTAGTCAGGTCGTCCCAGGTAGTCCCATGCACACACACACCCTCCCTAAAAAGGTGACAGCAGCCAAACTTAAAAACCTTGTCACCACCCTCCAGGTTTGATGTCCACACCAGGGGGGTGGAGCCAGGTGGTTACCTCCACCCACCGAGGAGTTCACAGGCCTGGAGGCGGGAAAAAGACACAAGTGGTAGAAGAGTCTAGTCTTGACAGTGAAGGAGAGAGGTCGAGTTCAAGGGCAGACCTGTGACCAGGCCTGCCAATAGTCTACTCAGGTGGCTGGGTCGGAGCCCAGTCACCTCTGGCAAGAAGGCAGACGGTAGTGGCCGCCTGCAGGAGCTGGGATTACAGCTGGTGGAACCGTAGGGACCGAGGTTGGGCGGTGGCCCGCCGGTACCGAACCGGGGAGCCGATTGGAAACCGGAGCACCAGGAGGGGTACTCAGACCCAGTACAAAGCCCCGAACCGACAGGGCCAAGTCAAATCAACTGATTGAGGACAGGACTTAAGGACCTTTCCCACACAAGACCCGTTAGAAGACAACAGCCCAACCATACAGGGTAAAGCCACCGCCAAGGCATAGAGACCCAAAGGGCCAGTGTCTGCAGGCAAACAGGGCTCTTCTGACACCCAGCAAGCCGGGGAGCGGACTACCGTTGCTTAGGCATAGGAGTCAAACATTCACACAAAGAGGTGCAGTAGAAAGGCAGAAACCACCAACCTGATAAGGGAGAAGCTGCAGCCGGCTGCGGGCCCCGTTCATCATCCCGTTTGGTTTACCAGAGACTCCAGTGTATTGTGTCATAGTGAGTACACCAGTGCCTTCGGGCCGCGCACCGAGCTGCACCGCGCCAGCATCCAGCCCGCATCTGCCCCATGCCTCAGCACCTCCTTTGGGCCCCCGGGACCATCACTACCGTACCCACGGAGGGGTCAACACCAAGCTACGCAACACCGTCACCAGGAGGCCTAGTTAATGGCAGCGGTGGTGTCCATCCATTCACCACAACCTGTGGGTGGCGTCACGAACTTACATTCCTTCCAAACCACCGCGGCCCCGGCCGTGGAACTCCCCACCGAAGTCCCTGTGTGTAGCGCCAACCCCCTTGCAGAGCGACGTGACCCCTGGGTCCGTGAGCAGCTCGAGCCACCCATGGATCCGAGCGGCTCGGCGGTCGCAGCCGAGCCCGCGGGACGGTACACTACCATAAGACATGTTAGCGAAGCCAATGAAACAGATATGTTGTCATTCTCTTACAATGTTTGAAATGGGGATTACGTTTTGGCCAATTTGTGCAAATTGTTCAAATTCAATGGGATTTTCAAATTTCAGGAAATTCAATTCAGATTCAATTTGCATCAAATAATCACTAATTTGTGCCCCAAATCATATTCCAAAAAACAGATAAAATGGCCAATCCCTTTATTTATACAGTACATACAGTAATATATACAGTTTGTGTGGCACTTTCCTGTTTTCACTTAGCATTAACCTTTCACAGTTAGAACGTACTGTATATTGTAAAGCTGAACTAATAGTTATCGTAACGCACAATGGTATTTGCAATCCCATTGAAGAATCGATGTTCACTGGGGCTGACAAAAACTGTCTGGGTCCAAGTCATCATTGCATTTTCTTTTTTTTTGTCGTAAATACCCCTCAATTAGTTAATTTTTGAGTTGCAACAAATTCATCAAATGATTTCTAGATTTCTGCCCTCTTTTATATAAATGTCTTATTGCTTAGGTAGTTTTCTGATTTTTTTTCCACCAATGTGGATTTTCGAGATGTTTTAGACTAATTAATCAAACAATAGAATAGGTAAAACCCCAGCACTCAAAGGAAAAAGGAGAATTTTGTGTATGCAAATAAATTTTATTTTTGATTAACTGCCACTGCCATACTGCTGCTGCAAGCTTCCCTGGCATCTCCTACAGGCGTTCTCTTTCTCTCCACCATTCTTCTGAATTTTATACCCACCAATACCTTGATTTCTTGTACTTCAAAGTGGTAAGCACCTGCTTTATCTCAGCCACTATTGTCCATTGTGACCCACGTTCTCTTGTACTCCATATTAAGCAACAACCTTGAGAAAGGCGCAAGCCGAAACGTTGGTGTTGCATTGCCAGGGTTCACTTTTTGCAGTTAATCAAAAATAAAATTTATTTGCATATACAAAATTCTCCTTTTTCCTTTGAGTGCTGGGGTTTTACCTATTCTATTAGAACCCTTGCTTTACCCTTCAGCACCACCTTTGAAGCAGTGAGCCAGATCTCACCTATATTATATAATTAATCAAACAAGACTTTTTTTTTTTTTTTAAATGATGTACTTCTTTTATCATGGTTTGCTCCATTTTGTTAAATGTGCTACTTTTCGTGTTAAAAAATTAGCAGCATAGGCCAAAGAGAAAAAAAGATTGCACAAAAGTCATGAAGCACATACGCCTTTTTGAAGAATTGTTAGTAAAATGGTAAAAAGAGCTACAGGACAATACATGACAAAAAAGAAAAGTGACTTTAAAAAAACATGGCTACGTCTTTCTGAGCTTCAACTAAAGGTTTAAATGTGACAGGTGCATTACATTACACACAGTGCTTGTACCTATGAAGAGATAAGATGTCTGGCTAGTGGCGGGCTTTGTGAATAGCCATATAATACACGGAATAATGTCACCAAAAATAGCCTTATCCATCAGAGCATTTCTGTGAGGACAATAATCCCTCAGTAATATTCTCTCTTCATGGTAAACCTAATTTCAAAACATATGAATTATGTAGTGTAGTGCAGTTCTGGCAACATGCTGCCCCCTAGGGGTATGAAATACAATACCAAGCAATAAAAAACCCAAAACACTAAAATGCTTGAAAATCATTTAAAGCCAACACAAAGCCACATAAAACATTAAAAGAAACTGAAAGTGAAAGAGAACTTAGAAAATTATGTATTTAATTTCATGTTTGTGATAGAAAATAGCATTAAACTAAAATATCCATAAATCAGATTGATGCTCGTTTAGATGTAGTATACCTATGCATGTATGTACAGTATGTACATAGAAAAACTGCTTTTACATATGTAACCTG
The DNA here is from genome assembly GCF_048569485.1 of Anomaloglossus baeobatrachus. Lineage (NCBI taxonomy): Eukaryota > Metazoa > Chordata > Amphibia > Anura > Aromobatidae > Anomaloglossus > Anomaloglossus baeobatrachus. The sequence goes on from NC_134355.1 coordinate 369,970,241, forward strand.
AGGCATTGTATATGCAAAGAAAGAAAAAAAAGAGAAAGCACGAAGAAGAAATTCCAAAATATATTGCAATAAAGTGAACCTGATAGGAGATTCATGAAACCCGTACCACAGCATGAATAAGATATGGTATTGTAGCCGTGTATAATTTACTCTAAAATGCTGCAGCCTTTCAGAGAATACATACTTCATAAAGATAGCTGGGGACTATGCATCTTGAATAAGTAGTCTGAGGCAGATTGCCAGCGGCTTACCTTTCTCCGCTTGACCAGACTGACAGGTCTTTCCAATAATACAGGTAGGTCCAGGAATGTTTGCCAGTGAATGAATCTTTGTGATTTGGCCTCTCTCTGCATGCCACTGTTTTTTTTTTTTTTTATTTAAAATGAAACAACTAAGATACAATTGAAGTGCAGACCTAAAGGAGTTACCGTATACACATATTTCCTGTGACACGTTTAAGAATTGCAACCATTCTTCTACAAAGCCTCCTCAATTCAGGGGCTTGAAAATGGAAAAGTAACCTACAGAGATGTGCGAGCAGTAAAATGCCCGGGTGCTCGATGCTCAGGTCAAGCATTTTGAAATGCTCGGGTGCTCGACCCGAGCACCGAGCCCAATGTTAGCCTATGGGATACTCGAAAATTTTTCCGGCGGCACCCCCCGCCCGTCTGGAGAAATCTCAAAAATGTCACAATTGTATAACAACAGTGCTCAAATGACATGGGAGCAGCATGGGGAAGACCCCTGTAAGCATTTTTGACTCCCATGTCACTGCTGTGAGCAATGTTGTTTTTGTATTAGGGGGAGGAAGAATCCTGCGTTCCTCCTCCTGTGTGACATGTGCTTTTGCTTTGCAGCGTTTGTGCAGCAGCTTGTCTCTGCCTGTACATTCACTGCAAAGTGAAACAGAAAGTGAACAGAAGAAAAAAAAAAATAGCATATTCACTTCTGTGCAGATTCCCGGGACACGTCCGATCGCTGCAGGACCTGCCGGTGATCAGCTAATGCGGTCACCTGACGGCATCACCTGATCATAAGGTGACCGCATCAGCTGATTACCGGCGGGTCCTGGAGCTGATCGGATGTGTCCCGGCAGTCTGTACAGAGGAGAATAGTTTGTTTTTTACCCTTCTGATGCATCAGCTGATTGTATAAATGGCATTTAAACAATCAGCTGATGTGTCATGTGATTCAGGTCCTTAAACCTGACATATCATCTGATCGCTTTGCCTTCCAGCAAACCGATCAGATGATAGTGGATTCAGATTGGACATCGCAGGACCCTTGACCTAGGACTACGGCGGAGGGGGGGGTCTTTATTTCAATAAATATGGAGTCACTAATTGTATTGTGTTTTATAAAAAATATTTTTCGCAGTGTTGTGTTTTTTGTTAATCTTTCTTTACTAGAAATTCATGGTGGCCATGTCTAATATAATATGTCGAGCTTTAGGCCAGCTGATAATACACAGCTAACCCTAACCCCATTATTACCCAGCGAGCCACCCGGCACCAGATCCGCTGAAGAAGATGTTGGATACAGCACCAAAAGATGGCACTTCTATAAACGAGACATTTTCGGGGTGGCTGCGGACTGCAATTCGCAGCAGGGGGGCCCAGAAAGCTTGGGCAAACCTGTGCTGCGTGTTCCAATCCACCACTGCCTAGTTGTACCTGGCTGGACAGAAAAATTAGGTGAAGCTCACATCATTTTTTTTTTTAATTATTTCATGAAATTCATGAAATAATTAAAAAAAAAGGGCTTCCCTATATTTTTGGTTCCCGAATTGGTACTAACAGGCAGCTGGGGGTTGGGAGCGGCCCATACCTGCCTGCTGTACCTGGCCGTCATACAAAAGTATGGCAAAGCCCATGTCGATTTTTTTAAATCATTAAAAAAACAAAAAAGAAAAAAAAACACATAACGTTAGGGGTAAAAAAAAATAAAGCGTGACTACCACTGAATTTTCTATTGCTAGCTAAGGGTAACCCAAGCAGCTACT